>NW_009593952.1:35139-62838 GCF_000690535.1 Cariama cristata | reverse complement strand
AAATAATTTTTTGAATTCTTTCTTCCATCATGTTACAGCATTTTATGTTTCCTTTATTGGAGTTATACCGTGCTAATTTTTTTCAGAATACCCTGTGGTACTAATTCAAAAACTGTTCCTAATTCCACATACATTCCACCTAAGCAGTCATCTTTTATCAAGCAAAATTGTTACTCCTGTTAAAATTACAACAAACCTACCTGAAATCATACATTCATAAGACCTTGTCAAAGGCTATAGAAATTCACCCAAGTTCTCACAAGATCATATTCGTCCAATTCATTACTAGTATGAAAAATCAAATAAATTTAATTGTATTTTTAGAGTAGACATATTGTAACAGTATGAAGCATTTGGCAGCACTCAATAAAAGGCAGAAATACAGAACAGAGGAGGGTAACATTAAGCACTCTGCAGTACGTGTACAGAGTGAAGTAGTTCTTAGCAGTCTATTCCTCTAGATTTGAACTGAGAGAGCACTTCCCCTTTGTTGATACCTTTTCTCTCCTACAGTTCTGCCACAAATTTCCAGTTCTTTTAATATGTGTTTCTGATGCATTATAACAAATAATTAGAATGTTATAGTTTATTGATGAGTTTGGTGTCCTAAAATAATATTTCTATAGGAGCCTTTATTTGTCCATTCTCAATAATAATGTCTGAACTAGCATTGATCTATATTCTAGGTGATATTGAACCAACTCATGCTTATTACAAAGCCAGATTTTTCTTAAATTTATCAACGTGGTAATGCTGCCAAGCCTTAACACTAAACCGTTTGACAGTATAAATCAAAGTCCCTTTATCTTCCAATCCATCAGTACATTTCTTTGCTTAAAATTTATTGCCCTGGCAGATGCAAGTATGTGGGGAAAGCCAGCTGATGTAAAGATCTACATCACTAACATTTTTTTTCAGTCTAAACAGTACAGAAAGAAATACCATGAGAGAGAGAGAGAGAGAGAGAGACGCACTAAATCAGTTACTTTTAAAAATCAGTTTACTTTTCATTCTATTATTTTTCTTTTTTTACATATTACTTTGACTTTTTTGCTTTAATACTTCTGCATTTAATACTGAACATCAAATTAAATCAATCTTTATTTCATTTTTGAAAGGACTATTCCAGCATAACTACCCTTGTCAATTTCAGAACAAACTCAGTAAGATGCTAGCCTTGGTATCTAAGGAAGACTGGGAAAACAGGACAGGGGATTGAAGAAAGATGTATTTGCATAGCCTATGGCTATAGTCTAGGTCTTTTTTATAGTAAATCAAAATAAGTACAGAAATTCTAGATACTGTGTGATCGACAAGACAATTCTCGTACTGTAAACATAATGGTGACCTCACTCTTCATATATACTTGGGAAAGAAATTATTTCCTCGTCTTGGTGGGTAAGGTTCATCATTAGATGCTTCCTGTCAGCTTGTATGAGAAAAAAAACAAACCCTCAATCTCTGTTTAATTAGTTGATTCTGAATTATTTCTATTGTAGAAGAAAATGCAGGCTTATGATTTTGCAATGTATGATTAGTATCTATAGAGGCAGTATATAGGCACCAATTTTTAAGACTAGTAAGATGTTGCCACACCCATCATTTCAAGGCTACAGTAATTAAGACTTAAATTTGGGCAAGAAAGCTTTTATGCTCTGCTAAAGTTTTCAGGATTGCAAAATAATTCAGTTCAACAAATTGAGATCACAACATTTGAATTTTTATGGAAAAAAGCAAAGAAGAAACCCAAGGTCTTATCTCCATCCCACCATACAGACAACATCTCATCCATATCCAAAGCTTCAAGCACTGCTTTCCTTCACTGAGTCTAGAGCTGTGAAATTCATCTTCTTTCATAGCAAGTAAGTACCCTAAACACTAGAGTTCATCATTCTGTGGATAGGTTTAGTCTGTACATTATAATTCATACTTGTTTTAAACAAAACAACACTGTCTCTAGCAAATGTGGTCCTCTTTCAGCTGCATCTATGGATGCCTACCATATCAGTTTCCTCCGAGAACAGTGATACTCACCACACAAAGGAGCATGGTGTCAGGGTGGCTTAGGCCACTGAAGGAACTTATTCTCTGATTTTAACATGCAAACCCTCCGCATCCCCAAAATTCACCTCAGCATGAAGAAACCATTTTTGACAGAACAAGTCTGTTCTCACTGAGAGTTTCCCACTTGCAAGACATTACCAACCAAATCTATTTAGTAGCCAGTGTCTAAATGATTTTGTCAGTGACCAACAGGAGTTGGATTCTTCCACGAGGGAATGAGCCAGGAGCTGAGGTGACACTAGTGCAGGCAGGACAGTGGCCTCACCCGTGGGCCACAGTCCCCCAAGATCTGAGCACAGCAGATAGAGCAAGGTGCTGGTAAAAGGGTCCATAAACTGACAGCACTGAGTTTATTTCAACAGTAGTAGAAGTCATGGTGCTGGTAAAAGGGTCCATAAACTGACACCACTGAGTTTATTTCAACAGTAGTAGAGGTCACGGTGATGCTCATGTTTTCATTTTAAAATAGTGATTATAACTATGAGCAGCTCATGAGAAATATGTTTTCCATATGTTTGGAATGACAGTAACTTATCATGTTTTAACCATCTGCCCAAAACTCAAGTCACTTTTAGAGGTTTGTCACACTGCGTAGACAAGTGCGTACATGCTTGGCCTTCCATTTATGTCCTATTGCAGCTGACAGTTTATCCAGTGATGTCTGTTTATCTTTTACTTTAATTTATACCATGGCCTGTAGTTTGCAACTGTAATTTATAGGAAGAGAAAATCCACTGGGCCAGTAAGTCAGACAAACGTGCAGGAGCTGCCTACAAAAGCTTGGTTATTGTTACCCTGATAATCTAGTGTGGTCACTGGTGGAGTGAGCCACACGTCTACCATAATGTAATCATTCATATTATGAGTTCTATCACTGGGATGCTGTCTACAGAGATATATTTCAAGCAAATGTAAAAGCACATCATGAAAAATAGACTCTACGTCTTTTAGCTTATAATAGGAGAATAGTTAGCTCATGGATAAGGATATGTTCAAATGAAAACAGCTTCTGAAACCAGTTCCAGCTCAGAGGAATCTAACAGAGTTTAACAGAGCAATCTTCCACCTCAGACTTTGTCTTAAAAGTTCCTGTAATTTTACTTCCAGAAAATTTCTATAATTAACAAGATTATTGCAGCAATGGTTTTGTTTTTTGTATATTTTCTTTCTCTGGCTCTGATTTAAAGTGTTTTCGTAACAGTAGAAAAATACTTATTGTCTTCAGGGGGGGTTGATCTGGTCTACCATGGTAATTTAATTTTTCTTTATTGTATTTCACTTCCTCAGTATTTTAAAAATTCATTTTTCAAACCTCTTTGCTGACCATTGCCTTGCCTAGAGAGTTTTGTTGCTCTTTAAAATTACCCTCATATTTACATGTCTCTAAATATTTTCACATGCAGTTTTTTGCCCTTTCTAGAGTAAAATCTAGTGGCATTTCAAGTCCTTTTTTGCAGTATGCAAAAGAATTTTTTGATATAATAGTCTTTAATACTTCATCAGAGAACTTCGGCTGCTTCTGAGTTAAAGTTTAAAGTGACACTGGTTTTAACTACAACATGCTTTGCAGTTAAGCAGACCACATCTTAAGAAAGCTTTTTAATCTCTGCGCCTATGCCTTTTTACTAGAAAGAATTGCCATTAAACTAACTTCTGTTCATACACATTTCACACTGCACAAATGACAGCATAACTTTCATATAAAACAGACTGAGAACTAAAATGAAACCTCTAAAACACAGAATTTCATAGATATGTTGAACTGTTTCACTGACATATCAGAAAATACATATTAACAATTACACTACAGTCAGTGGCAAACACTTTGTATAGGATTCTTGTGATCTCTGGTACAGAAATGAAAGGAATAACATTAATCAAATGTCAGCATTCTTCCCAGCAATGTGTTTTGTATTATCCAGAGTATTCTCTCTGTGACAATTAACCAGGTTATCTTTTGCAATTTTGTACCTCAAGGTGGTGAATATTTAAAAGGAATAATAAGTCTCCGTATCTTCCCTCCACCCTGTTAAGGCCTCGATTTACTAACAACACAAATTGCAATACAAATTTACATATCAAGGGTCTGCCAAAATCATAGAACCTTTGCAATGGTATCTCCAAATTGCCTTGATTGTTCTGAGGATATGTCATTAAGGTCATAATCAAACATAAGGTATAACCTGCTCAGAAAAAAAACAGAGGCAATGGATACATGTGTCAAAAGGCTAAAATTGCAGAAACCTGAAAGAGACAAGCTTATTAGAAAGTAGGTGTTCAAGAGCTTCACAACTCAGCCACCTTACAGTCAGGTGCAGTTTCATGGGCAAGGGAAAAGAAGGACAATGACAAATATGACCAGGTGGTTGCTTTGTGGCACAGCTGTGTCTGAAGCTGTGTTCTACTGAACTGAGCACCCAGTGCTCAAGGCCATGAAAAATCATTAGTCAGTTTGGAAAAACTTACCAGCTGTGGGACTCAGCTTATAACCATCTTGTACTGGAAGAGACGGGGCACTTCCAAAAGAGCTGACTTGTCCTTGGTTCTCTTTATACATATTCTATAGCCGAAAACAGTTGTCTTAGGAATATACCCCTAGTCTGGTACTTGATAGCTGGATCTTGTAGGATGCAAAAAGTGAAAAGTCTACAAACGTGACAAGAAATACAGTTAATTATTCCTTTTGGGTTGCTGCAGTAAAGAAACAATCTTTTGTCTGTTTTCCCTAAGTACTAACTCACACAATTTGATGCAAACTGATGTCACAAATTTCTTGTACTTCAGTTTATGGGTGGTAAATGAGTTCCAGAACAATTGGGTCACTGAAAATACCAGTTATTCAAGTACTAGGTTGTTCTACTGCAAGTAGCAAAATCTGAACACCTCCAATTTGTCTCTCAAAATGATCTACTATCATGATCACAGAACCACAGAGTCAAAGAATGATGGAGGTTGGAAGGGACCTCTGGAGATCACCTAGTCCAATCCCCTTGCCAAAGCAGGTTTGCCTACAGCAAGTTGCACAGAATCACATCCAGGCAGGTTTTGAATATCTCCAGAGAAGGAGACTGTGCAACCTCTCAAGGCAGCCTGTGCCAGTGCTCTGCCACCCTCAAAGTACAGAAGTTCTTCCTCATATTCAGCTGGAACTTCCTGAGTTTCAGTTTGCACCCATTGCCCCTTAACCTGTCACTGGGCACCACTGAAAGGAGTCTGGCCCCATCCTCTTGACACCCACTCTTAAGGTATTTATAAGCATTGATGAGATCCCCTCTCAGTCTTCTCTTCTCCAGGCTGAACAGACCCAGTTCCACAGCCTTTCCTCATAAGGGAGACGCTCCAGTCCCCTCATCATCTTTGTTGCCCTCACTGGACTCTCTCCAGTACTTCCTTGTCTTTTCTGAACTGGAGAGCCCAGAACTGGACACAGTACTCCAGATATGACCTCACCAGGGCAGAGTAGAAGAGGAGGAGAACCTGCCTCGACCAACTGGCCACACTCTTCCTCATGTGCCTACAAGGGCATATTGCTGGCTTACAGTTAACTTGTCCACCAGAACTCCCAGGTCCTCCTCCAAGCTGTTTTCCAGCAGGTCAGCCCCCAGCCTGTACTGGTACATGGGGTTATTCATTCCTAGGTGCAGGACCCTACACTTGCCCTTGTTGAACTTCATCAGGTTCCTCTCCGCCCAACTCTCCAGTCTGTCCAGGTCTCACTGAATGGCAGTGCAGCCTTCTGATGCATCAGCCACTCCTCCCAGTTTTGTATCATCAGCAAACTTGCTGAGTGTACTCTAAGTTGAACATGACTGGACCCAGTATTGACCCCTGGGGAGCACCACTAGCTACAGGCCTCCAACCAGACTCTGCGCCACTGATCACAATCCTCTGAACTCTGCCATCCAGTCAATTCTCAGTCGACCTCACTGTCCACTCATCTAACCCACACTTCCTGATCTTACCTGACGATGTTTTGGGAGACAGTGTTAAAAGCCCTGCTGAAGTAAAGGTAGACAACATCCACTGCTCTCCTCTCATCTACCCAGCCAGTCATGCCATCATAGAAGGCTATTGGATTGGTCAAGCATGACTTCCCTTTGGTGAATCCATGTTGAGTACTCCTGATAACCTTCTTTTCCACCGCCTGCTTAGAGATGACATCCAGAATGAGCTGTTCCATTGTTTTTCCAGGGATGGAGGTGAGGCTGACTGGCCTGTAGTTTCCTGGGTCCTTCTTCTTGTCTTTTTGGGAGACTGGAGTGACACTGGCTTTCCTACAGTCCTCAGGCACCTCTCCTGTTTTCCATGACCTTTCAAAGATGATGGAGAGTGGCTTAGCAATAGCATTTACCAGCTCCCCCAGTACTTGTGAGTGCATCCCTTCAGGACCCATGGATTTATGGGTGTCCAGTTTGCCCAAATGATCTCTAATCTGATTGTCCTCAACCAAGGGAAAGTCTTCCTTTCCCCAGGCTTCCTCTCTTACCTCCAGGGTCTGGGATTCCTGAGGGCCTGCCTTAGCAGTAAAAACTCAGAACGATGACACATCAAAATCTTATCAGCAGAATGTGCAACATATTCCTCCTCTCTATGCTATGAAAGATACTCTTATTCCTGCATTATGTAGTACATTTACCTCAGATGAGAGGGCAAACTAGAAATGCCAAGGTGTTATTTACCTAAATCTTTGGCTCCTTTTTGTGTTGTCTTGTTTCATTTTTTGCATCCTTGTCATAGATCATATGCAAGCAACATAATATAGCAAGATAGCAAATTGCCTCCTCAAGCTTCTGAATGCTCTGTGATTTTCTAGCAGAACACCGTAGTCCCAAAGCCATGTTGAGGATTCCCTGAAGCACGAACATTCCCATTCACTGCTACACAAATGACGGACTTTTTCCAGTTGTATAGAGTCTTTCAAAGCAAGAGGAAGGGAAAATGGCCTAAGCATGCTGATATCTGAATGACAGAAATTTCTGAATAGCAGATAGCTTAAAAGAGCATTACATTGATTACAAAAGTAATACAAAGTAATAATACACCATGTCTCTGTATAAGATAGGTTATTTTCAGGTGAAATATATAATGTAATAGTAAAAACTAAATTACTATCAAGTTGATAATAAAAATGAGGATTACACACTACAGAAAACGTTATTCGTTATAAGAGAACCGCATACACTTCATATTCGGACAAGTTCTGTGGGTTAGTTCCTTCCTAAGGAAGGAATTAACCTGGCTTCAAATTCTTTAAGATATTTCTCTTCTTACAGTAGTGTCCTATGTCCTTGCTAAAATGAAACTCCTCAACTCTGAGAAGGAAGCCTTTGATTTATAAGAAGTGGCCAATATATTTTCCATCAGAATATTTGGTTCAGCTCATTCACATGTTCTTTGCAAAACCAAAAGTGGGAGTTCTGACAACATACTTTTCAAACCACATTTAGCATCGTAAGAAAAGGAGTGTAGTGCTCTTCCCCTCATAATGGGTTATACAGCCTGTGGCGCAGGAGGTCATTTCGTCCTCTATCACAGGAAAATATTCCTCTATAACACAGGCTTCCCACTGTCTGCTTTCTTGTCCTTGTATACTTGACACAGAGCGATAGCTTTCTTAATTCTTAGTAGGTTGCAATGAAGGTTCGATTCATTGACTGTTGAACTGGAACAGTCCAGGAGAGAACTGCAGCTGGATGTCATAGCTGGCGGTCAGAGCACTCTCCTGGAATACCTGAGCCTCTACCTCAAAGCAGATAAGGGAGCCCAAATGTGGGTGTTCTCCATGTCAAAGGGCTTGCTGGCTAGCTTTGCGACTGGGTTTACAGATAGACACACAGTCCTGAAATTAAACTGGTCATTATGAAACTCATTCTATGTGTAATTTTGTTAATTCAATCAGATTAATATTTTGGGGAAAGATTGGTTTGGTGCTTACCTCAAAATTATGTACGTATGCTTCTTTGATTGATTTTTCTGATTTTACTGACAAAGTCATAGTGAGGGAAAATTAAAAGGATTTCAGGAATTGGTGCTTGCTTACCATTAGCTGTCAGCTGAAAAGTCAGATTTAAGTCCATGTGTTTTGGGGTTTTTTTAATAAATTCTGAGTTGTTACAGTTTAGCACCACTCTATTTGAGTCTTAATCCTACAGATTTATAAACTATTTTGAAGTAGAACTGTATAAATGGAAATATTCTATAAAATGTGGAATTTTAGTGTCAGAGTTGTTTGCTATTTAGAAATTAGATTACAGCATATTATCTCATGCTTTCTGCAGTATCAAGTTCAACTTGATCGGATTGCTAGTACTAGAGATAATTCCACGGAAAGGTGTTCTTGGTCTGTTGCATTCCTTTTTCTCACACATTAGCTTTGCAAAAGATGCAAAGTACGCTGTAACGAGTCACCTATCAAAAAAGGAATGAAGGAATGCTGCAGGCTTTTATTTAAAAAAAAAACAAAAACAAAACCAAAAACAAAGCCCAAAATCCTTCTGAATATGTTTCCTCAAAGAATTCCAGTTTCAAAGGTAATGTTTAGTGTTTTCTTTTTTAGAGAAGAAGAAGAGATAATTGAGTGCTACATCATTTCATTTTAGAGAGCATGGGACAACAAAAGTGCTGGCACGTTTTTCCCTATTCTGTGCTTTCTCACTTCCCCAAGCTTTCTGATGTCTTTCCAGTTTGGAGCTCCTGCTTAGATAAAACAGATGACTTTCTGGGTCTGCTTCTGCTAACAGCAGGCTGGAGCAACGGTGACTGATTGGTTGAAACATGAGGATTAATGGGTATTTATATTTCATTAAATTTTATGCTCACTGGAGAATAATGTATCACTCGCAGATATTGAAACATATGTCAACCCTATCCACTTACATATAATTCAATTTGACTTAAATGCATTGATCAAATTTTATTAAAGTCCAATATATCTTCCAAAAAGGCCCGCTAACACAATATTACTGCTTCACATTCATCAGATAAAAGGAGGCAATTGTGTTGTAATTCCATTTATACCATTTTTCGGGAAAAGGGAGATTATTGTGAAGCGAATACTCATTACAAGGTGACTGGTGCTGGCTGAAGGACTTGAGACTGAGATTATTAAGCGAATTCTCAAGTGGTGCCCTTTAGTTAAAATTACCCCAGGGTGGGTCATGCCTGTTTTCATCCCCAGTGGAAAAGAGAGATCAGCATTGTTAACGATATTATCCAGGAAAGTTTGTCATGCGAGATTTTGGAGTATGCTAACAATTTATTATTTTTTTTTCCCCTTAAAACTCAGTTTATGAATCATGCATAACTGTCTTTGAAAAACTGCTTTTCAGTATTTATTCCTCTTTTTTTTCACTACATCCCTCCTTTTTATTCAACTTTTGCAATTACTCTCACTGTGATGATTAAGAAAAATATAAAACGTATGTTTCTTCAATTCTGCATGGAAAAGGAGGATATTTTGTATAAAGCTCCTCTCTAAAAACAACCACAGCAATAATGGGATGTTTCTCAAGTGTTTGGGTTTAGAATCTTGCTTGCAGTTTGTACTGCACAGAATAGAATAAAAAAGGTGAGGTTTTAGCCCTCCTAATGAAAAGAAATAAAGACTATTTAAAGCCATAAGCTGGCAGGACTCATTTAGTCCTTACTCTCAAACTATAGTTTATATAGTTTATAGGGCAGTGGGGTTCGTGTAATACGTCTTAGCAAGCTCTTTGTTTGTTTCTGGCTCATATGGTATTAAGGGCTAAACTGCCTGCAACTCCATATATGAGTGAGCATCTCAGCACAGGCATTTCAAAGAAAAGGTCCACTTCTAGACTGGAAGAGAAAGGGTATTGGCCAGGATGGATGTTCAAGAGTCAAAATAAGGGAGTGTGAAAGTCTAGCTACTCTCAGGGAACAAAAAGCATGGTTACGTCATGTGGGATCTAAGCTCATCACCTGGACTAGTGTCCTATCTCACAAGAGTTGAAATCACTTTAAGGTCACTGGGAACCTTACTTCAATAAAAGTATGATTTTTCTTATGTTAATTACCCTGGAAAGCTTTCCCCAAATAAGGAGAGTCTTATCCCTAACTAAGGTTTCTTCCTTTTGCCATACTTTTTATTTCCCATAGGTGCTATTTTGTTCTGCATTGACTATCGGCCTTCTCTTGTGAACACAGTAAAGATTGCTCTACAGGTTGATTAGAGTGTTTGTCCAAAATAATAAACAATTTCAAAATCAGTACTTTCACTCAACTCATTTTAGATCAGAACATTTCTATAAATAAAGTACGGTATTAAATGAAGTAAAGCTTTCGTGAGTACTTCCCCAATAGATTTGTTTTCTGCTCAGCTCTGCTTTCTACAGATCAAGCAGAACTTGAAAATAACTTTTTCTTCATTCTTGGGAAAAAAGTGTATTTGTACAAACACAGGATTTCATGTTTATATACTGAGATGCATTAAGTACATTCTTCAACAGAAATTTTAGATAACATCAAAATACCAATGACATCTTCCTGTTACCAAAACCCTTGTAAACCCATTAAAAATACTTTATGCAAAACACCTGCCAGTATGTTTTCCTGAGGCTGATGCTTCTGTCAAGACATTTTGTCCTACTCTTCTGAATACACGTATTTGGCTTCTCCCCAAACAAACTGAAGGTCTTTTGTTCACTTGTGGAAGAAAGTGATTGCTCCTTTTTTTACTCTATAGGATGTGCTGGTCACGCCTGCTCCACACTTGAAACCTTACAATAATTTGTATATCTGAAAATAATTTTCCCCCTTTTAGATAATGAATGGGACAATTTCTTGACAATTGGTCAGTTCCTTCATCTGTATACCTTTAGCTTGTTTATCCTTCACTCTAGGCATTGGGACTTTCACAGGCTAAATTAGCTGAACTCTTTTCAAAAACGTCTCCTAGGACTTTACATAGACAATGGGCTTATGCAGGTCATATAAGCTTACATATTTGTGAGCATACACATTATCTTTAGCAAGCCAATTTTTTATATGTACTTCAGAAATAATGTGGTTTTACAAAAACAAGAGGAAAGGACAAGTAAAAGACTTTCATTTCAAGAGATCCTCAAGGAAATTACCAACAAGGAATACAATTTACCTCTTTATGCAACTGGATTGATAGAGATGTGGTCCATACTTCCATGTTTTTTATAGTCCAGAAACTATTTGCCAGTGCAGTTCATCAGATACTGCCAGATCAACATATTCTTATATGTAAAATGGTTTAAAATACGTTTGCAATATTATTTATATGGGCTCCAGAAAGGAATAAACGAGTGCAAGGGAATCTCCTACAACTGCTTCTTCACTATTGCACTTGCTGGACCACAGCTGTAAGTTGAAACACAAAGTTAACCTTAAAATCCTTCTTACAGCTTGGAATTGTGGAACAGCTGAGGTGGTAAGGATCTGTGGGAGGTTATATTGTCAACCTCCTGCTCAAAGCAGAGTCACCTGTGAGGACAGACCCAGTTTCTCAGGGTTGTATCTAGTTTGGTCTTGACAATCCCCAAGAAAGGAGATTCTGCAGCCCCTTTGGGCAATGTGTCCTCCACAGGCTGCTGCAAGCAAGCAAGCAAGCATACAGGTATACTTTGATAATATGATTCACCCTATTACAGACAGATGTTGAAACAGAGGCTTAAGTGTAACATCCGAAGCATATTGCTGCTACTTAGCCTTCTGTGCTTAACAGGATAACCACACTAACAGCCCTGCTCCTCTGAAAATCGCATCATATTGTGATTTAGTTAAAAGAAATGTGAGAAATACACATAAATGTCAGCTGCCTCTTCCCCTGTTGCTGATAAATTAGTGCTAAAATATTTAAATGAAGAGCGGCCCCAGATACCTGTTATATAGACATCACTTTAAACAAGGGCAATCATCTCTTCTGAGCTTCCTCTATACCACAGAGTCTATGTTGTTACTGCATCCAGGATGAGGTGCTTTTTTTGCAGAAAAAATTGCATTTGCCTCTTTTTACTTTCACCCCTCCTTGCTGCACCTCCACAACTTTTTCTCCTCTCCCAATCCCCTCTCCCCAGTGCAAACTGAGCAAAGCAGTAAGTCTGACACAACTTCTGGAGAAAGGAATTTGGTCTTGCCTTTCCTATGTTCCTTTCTGTTTGGTTTCTGGTCAACACATACACATACGCATACAATGGTTTGCAAGAAGCGAAGGTCACAGTTATGTGTTCTCTTAGCCATAGTACATAAGATTCAAAGTCACTCATACTAGCATTTCTGTTAGACACGCTTTTCACTCAGTAAATTGGGAAGCAGAAACAGTAACATAAGACTTTGTCTTGTGACATGCAAAAATACTGTATAACCAGTTACAACCCCTCATCACTTCCAGAGAAAAAATATGGAATGTTATGCAGGCATAAAGAATTATCTGCATTTATCCTACAAATTAGAAGTTTCATTGCTATTTTTAAATAGCCTATAAACATACAAGGAAGCTGATCTTCTCACAGATAACTCCACAAAGAAGATGGAAAAAAAAAAAGAGGCTGATTTTTTCAGAAAATAATTTCTTGTAAATTATTCACTCAAGTCTAGTAATATTACAATATAAAGATATTAATTGAGCTTTATCTGTCTATTAATTTTTGAAAGATATTACTATTACATTTACTTTTTGTCAACTTTTTGTTCTTTATTCATTTACTGTTATAAGACCCACTAAAAAAACCACTCCACTGTCTCACCAAAATGACTGTAAACTTCTGCTTGACTGTAGTGCTTTCTTCAGTGACTAGCACAATGTAAAATAACTGGTCTCATGCTTTAGGGCATTTTTCCCCACAGTTTTGGGGAAATTGGACAGATACTTGAAGGACTACTGTTGCAGACTCAATCAAGGGAGAAAATGGCCATCAACGTGTAAAACAGAGAAGAAACCTATGAGAAGCAAGGGGCCAGGTGGTACTTTCTGACACTATGGGCTGGTGGGCAGACTATAATCAGCCAAGACAGGAGAGGCAGAAGGAATTTCACAGAGTTCTAGGTATCCAGTGTTTATCAGAAATAATTATAAATCATCTCAGATTATCCTTTTGATGCTTTGTTTTGCTTGCTCTCAGTTTTCTATGAAAAAAAAAAAAAAAACAACACAAAACCATGAACACTCATTCTCTCTACAAATAACAACTATTTTCAATCAGTTGCCAAACTCATGTAGTATATCTTATAGGCAAGTTAATTACCTGTATGAAGACACAGAAAACCTGGTACAGCATCACTACTGGTGCCACTATACATAGAACTAATAAGGTATAACCTATGATGTTGTATTGCTATATAGGATTTAAATAACATGAGTTTGGGATGAATGCACCACTCATCAAACATGAAGCTATGAGAGTGTTAAGTAGATCATGTCATGACTTATGAAGGACAAACTTTCCTATTTGCTTTTCTTCATAAATAAAGAAAAAGCAACATTTCATGCATCTTTAACTGATATGCAGACCCCCTTTCTCTAGTAAAACAAGGCCACTTTATGCAAAATATAGCTTTACACTTAAAGTAGGAATATTTTAAATGTAAAATTGCCATTTGTACTAGAATGTTATCATAAGCGAATCATGCCCACCGTAACTATTTTTCAGATATATTCATTTTAATACTTTCTTCTGCTTTTTTTGTTTACTTACATCCCTGAATCATATGCTGTAAGATTAACATAACATGGAATTTAAGCAAGAAATTTCAGTTATCTTAAAAATGTATGTTATTTTTATAAAATGTATTCTATTTTTATTAAAAAATGAATTTTTCTTAAAAATTTATTCCATATCAATTTGTACTCATCTAAATCTGTAGTTCCAGATTCCTCTAATGCTAGCTTTTCCTTGGAAGATGTACAATGAAGACTGACAAATACAGTGAAAGGTCTGTCTTCCAAAAGGCATTAACAGTGCCACCAGCTGTGCATCGTCAAAATGAAATGAAACTTCCAAAGATCTACCAGAAGCAGTGAAGCAGAAGAATATTGTTCTGCTAGTTGCTGTAAAAAATACAGTTGCTATATACAGGGAATGTATCTTTCCTGCTAGCACTTTCCTCTAGGAGCATGCAGAGAAAGATATGCCTTTTCTCCCCTGAAGCCTTTCGAGAGTCACCTTTGTTGCTCAAGCAATCTGCTCATTCTTTTCATCTTGTCTAGCTCCTACTCCAGCTGAAAACATCTTTGTCACTAAAGACAATAGTATTTGCCAATAGAACTAGGTAGTTTCTCTTGTATAGTGCCTGTTTTTTATGCTCATTACCCCAACAATGATTTGGACTAAGAGGTTACACTATCTGGTGCTGTTTACAATAAAAGCATCAGACTTTCATGGTATTTGAAGGTAATTCATCAAGCAAATTATCTGTTTACATGAACCCTTGTGCCCTGTCTTAATTTGCTCCAGCTGAGAAATAGGGCTCATTTTTCTCAAAATCACAGAATCACAGAATGGTTGGGGTTAGAAGGGACCTCCAACCCCACTGCCAAAGGAGGTTCATCTAAAGCAGGTTGCACAGGATTGCGTCCACATAGGTTTGGAATATCTCCAGAGAAGGAGACTTCATAGCCTCTCTAGGCAGCCTGTTCCAGTTCTCTGCCACCCCCAAAGTACCAAATTTTTTCCTCATATTCAGATGGAACTTCCTGAATTTCAGTTTGTGACCCTTGCCCCTTAACCTGTCGCTGGGCACCACTGAAAAGAGTCTGGCCCCATTCTCTTGACACCCACCCTTAAGGTATTTATAAGCATTGATCAGATCTCCTCCCAGTCTTCTCTTATCCAGGTTGAACAGACCCAGTTCCTTCAGCCTTTCCTCACAAGGGCGATGCTCCAGTCCCCTCATCACCTTTGTAAATCTTTCTATAAAACACATTTACCAAAATAAATTTTAAATGTAACCAGGTTACTGCAAATCTTAAGACCAATTGTTGGTGAATGTTGTCTTTAGATACAGATCCCAGGCAACACTCATCACTCAACCTTCCCTGGACTGTCCTCCAGTTTTCTGTGACTTGACTAATCTACTCACAATGCCCTGATTCCTACACATGCTTCTGTTTGTGGGCAGCCATCTTCGTATTATGTCCACATCCCTGTTCCTCACTGACGTCTTTTTTTCCAGCTTCTGTCTTAATGCTGGAAACTTCTGTTGTTCTATTGCTTGCCTTGTTGTTTTTCAAACCACTTGTCTGTTGTTAAGAAGGACACTTACAGCACTGCACGTTCTAAATTTAACTCAGAATATAGTTGACCTCAAAGTCACAAGTCATATCCTTGTGTCAGTCCTTAGTTTTTTTCTTTTTTTTTTTTTTAATACAATTTTTATTCAATAAGGCTGTTGCATAATTTTTGCGGTCATTCTGACTTACAGTGAAGACAGAAAAGAGAAAATACTTCTTCAGACACACATGTGCACTCACACCTCCCTGTTGCGATGCAGCAAAGGACCACCAGCAGGCCATGTACCTTTACATTGGTTCCATAGCAGCACAATTCCAATCACTTGCTAGCAAAAAGCCTCAGAACCCTCTACAGTGTCACTGAAGTCACCGAGTCACTTAGTGCAGTAACAGACTGCTTTCAGGCGTTCAAGGATGATGAAGTCTATCTCTGTTGATACGCATAGAGATTGCTTACTCAGATACAGAAATGATCATCCAGTTGTGACCTGGAGACTGGATGTCTACCCACCCCTGCTTTTCGTGATGCTCTTTCATCAACCTGCAAAATTACAGGTGGAAGCTCCTTTTTTCTTGATATGTGGAGGGGTCTGTTTCTGAGTTAGTGCTCTCCAGGACTGATCTGTAAGGAAGAATTCTAGTAGCCCAAGGAGAGTTGGCAGACGGCAGCAAAGGATGGAAAACAGAGCTGACTTTTAGGTTGGTGCCAGATACAACTTGTCTCCCTTCCATTCCCAGATTTTTACTTTTGCTGATAGGCTATGCAAATGTTTCACAATACTGCTTCTCAAGCTGTTACAGGTACAAACTATCTGGATATTTAGATACTACGATATCTAATAGGATGCTATCAATCTTTTATAGTAAGAGAATACATAAATTATAAACAAATGTGTCCTTTGGTCTAGCGGAACAGCATAATGATCAAAGACACACAATAGAAATGTATTTGCTTCTACAGTAAGCTTTATTCCCCCAGCGCTCAGTCTGTAGTGATGGACAGGCAGTGAGCTGTCAGTTTTTGTTCTGTCTGTCACACTACACTTACCTCCTGTTGTTTTAAGTAATCAATATGGGGGCTGAAATCACCTACCACTACCTCTGCTACCTACTATTTTGTCCACTCATAAATTATGTATCCCTGCACAACATCAAGTCTACAATTTCGATTGCATTTGCTAATCATTGATCAATAATTCAAAAGCTTCTTCTTATTCAAGGGTCCCTAGTTTCCTGGAACATATGGCATAAGGCTGACAGTGTTCACGAAACTATTCCCTTATCACAAAAAGGAGCCAGGGAAAACAAGTTGTTTAAAGTTGTTTCTTTCTTTCTTTCTTTCTTTCTTTTTTTTTTTCAAGGGACTGACTTTGTACTATTTTTTTATTATTATTTCCTCGACTTGCTACAGTTAATGACTGCACAAGCACTTGTATGCAGTAGCTTCCAGGACTATTTTCAGCTTCATACCTTGAGAAGACATGCCACTTATCAGCCAATCTGGGTAGTTCAGTTTAACAATGATAATGATTGCTGTGATTACTTTTATTAGGGTAGGACTATATTTCCCTTTTCTAGAAGTCTTATTTTTCATATTTATGTTATTCTGTTTATTCTTTATAAAATAACATGAAAATGAGATAAAAAATAATCTCTATTATGTGTTCCTGTAAATACATAAACATGAACACAATGAGCAATAGAGCCTTTCACAAGTGAATCTGAAGTCCTTAGCCATTACAACAGAGCCACAGAATGATTGCTGCAGTGTTTCTTTCTCTAAGATTGTTTTATTAGCTATTTTACTGCTAGAGTAGGACCATGAATAATAAATATCGTCATACAGAACAGTTCTGATTACTTCTCCATGGAAACCTTTTAAATGGCCAGATCCTGAAAACACCTACAAATATTCACTTCGTGAATAATCTCTGTGGCTTAAAGAAGAGACGAGTTCAGGAGTGCCAGTATATTTGACTATTTTCACGACTAGCTTAAAAATACCCTTACAATTCTCAAACTTTTTTCACTCCTTTGTTCTATGAGTTTAATTTTAGAGGAGATAAAAAAAGGCTTGTTTAGACTGTGTTGTACAAAAGCATCCTTTAATAAAATAAACTTTTTTATTTTGTGATGTTTCATTGCTTAAGTTAATTACAAGTATGTAAATGAAACCAATATGACAATGTCATCTAATAATTTTAGAAAAGTTGTATTATAATAATGTATTTATCTATACCTCTACTTACTATAGCTGCATGTAACAACCAAGTAACTAAAAAAAAAGTAACCCAGGACTTGAGTTTTTAAATACTTGCTTAAAAAATTATAACTCATAATAAATCTACTGACATGATCATTATGTTTTTCTAGGAGACAAGACAGTGTATGCTTAGCTTGAGATTAACTGATGTACTTCTATGGTTTGTACTTCCTTGCATCAGTTCTTTCCAGTAGAATACATTTATGAACAACAGCCACAGATGTAGTGCAGTATCAGACTGTCCACCAGTTTCATTCTGGTTGTGTCAGATGCTTACTGGATGTTCAAAGGCAGTACCTTGCAAGATGGTTTACAGGAAACATCAGTCATCAAAAAATTGTGCCTTTATTGCCTAGTAAAGCTTATATTAAAATAGTATTAACAGAATCCTTTTCTGTTAAAAGAAAATAAAAATCCTACTTTCTTTAAAGTTTAATCCTAATTTCAAGTGTTGTAACCAGCTTTTGAAACTAATATCCCTAATATCCTGGTTTAAGAATTTTTTTTCTTTTGAAGTTTGATTTAAACGACCAAATTATAGTTCTTCACCGATTTTTCATACAAACACAGGATCAGAATAAGGATCAGTTTTACCTATAACTGTTATATATCACATTCAGGATGCACAGAATTCATATTGCATCATCTTACTTGATGCATCTCACTGAGTTAAGAAGTTAAAATCAAAGCAGCTTCTGGATGCTAATATGTTTTTATTTCTGGGTTTGGTGTCTTTTAGCCTCTCTGAAAAATAATAAGAATTTCTGCCCTATGTAGTATATACATGCAGTTTTATCATGAATGAGCACATGAGTTCAGCAGTCAGAAGAAAAGAGGGGAAGAGAACAAGAAAAATGATAATGAGGTGATAGAGGTGCATAGGATAAGAATTTTCCTAATCCAGTAACTTTGAAAGTGAACATGTGTCTTGACTAGATCAAATTATTGGAGGGAAAAAGAAGGTTTCACAGACATCTTGCTATGATCACTCCAGATTTTTCTGTATTTTTCTTATCCTTTTCTACATGAGAAATAAATTGTTCCTAATTACAATTCATTTCTGCATTCTTTTCTTCCTAGAATTTTGACCAAAAAAATACTTTCCAAGGACGGAGTACATGATGATATACGTTGTATAGAGATAATTGATGGAAACTGCAATTCTATATGTTACGAGACTCTATGCCATCTCATTTGGAAGCAACATTAAGATTTTCTGAAGTATAACTAGCTACTTTAGATGATGGAGATTTGGAAATAATGCTGGTTTTGAGAATAATTCTCAAAATCACCAGAGATCTAGTCTTCTTTTATCTAGGAGTCTTTTATCTAAGAAGTCTTCTTTTATCCTTGTCAGTTAGGATTTTGACATTATAGCAAAAATAAAAGGTTGTGGGTTTTTTTCATAGCAGAACTAAATTATGTTGAAATCAAAATATTCAATAAAAACTCAAATCAAACGATGTCAACAATATTTTGACACAGACATCCCAAGTAGTCTAAAAATTATTTTCTGAAAATGGAGAACTGAAAACACTCAAGTTATGAATCAGGCCTTATATATATAAAGTTTGAAATCTCTTATGAATGGCTCTACTTTCAAGTGCAAACTTTAATCTTTGCCATATTTCACTTCCTACAGGCCCTCTTTGCAGCAGTTGTTCCTCTGCCAACTCTTTTATTTGGATCAATCATGCCAAAATCAGTTTTGTGCAATATCGATTTTGTATTTCTGGCAGTAACCTCTATTTTTTCTAACGTATTTTAGAGTCTTTGGTATTGGTGGTGGAATAGGCCTGCCACAGAGCACAGGTGGAGGATTGGCCAGCATGTAGCAAAGATACTGCTGCTTGACAGAATTAAGCATAAAAACCTGTTCTTGTTCTGTCCTGTTTGTTCTTTAACACAAGGGAAAAGGTTTTTACAGTGAGGAGGAATAAGCACTGACACGAGTTGCCCAGAGAGGTTGTGGAGTCTCTATTCTTAGAGATACTCAAAAGCTACCTGGATATGATCCTGGGCAACTGGCTGTAGGTGGCCCTGCTTAAGCAAGGAGGTTGAACCAGATGATCTCCAGAGGTCCCTTCCCACCCCAGCCATTCCATGATTCTAAATCTGTGCTCTTTCTGTCTCCTCAAAAATGATAAAATGCTATTATTGGAGCTATCTATTAGAGCTGTTTCAGAACAAAATTTCTGACTCTTTTTTGATAACAGCAAACATTTTTATGAAATTCTAATTTGTTCAGATGTGTGATCACAAATTCCAAAAACTGCAACTGATTTTTTGACAGTAAGTGTATCATCTAGTAAAGTCATATTTTGTTTTAATTATAAGCTGCCATTTCCTGTGGTGATTACAAGACATGTTGCAGTTGAATAACATTTCTGATATAACTGGTGTCAGAGATCATACTGATCATAACAAGCGGGATAACTTCCCTAGGTGAAACGAGCAAGAACTCACCTAACAAGCATTCTGATTTTTTTAGTTTGTTTCTTTTTCTTTTCTCTCATGGAGAAAAATGTAACAGCTATCAGGTGGAAATACAGATAGGAAAGCTAAGCATGAAATGCAAGTTGAAATTGCATTACAAAAAGGAAGAGTCTCATGTACTAATTTAAGCCAGTGTTCAATTGATGGGAGCTAATGAACTACAAAAGCTCTGACATCTTTTGCAGCAGACAACCCAGTGTAAACTAATCAACATTAAGTCAATATAATCTAACCCTTCGTTGTTCATTGATCTTTTTTACAGGCTACACACTGCCTGGCCATGTGAATGGGTCAGAAATACACATGAGGAAGAGGAAAAAGCTGTTACCACAAAGGAGGACTAAACTAAAATTGGCCAGTATGAAAGGCAAGTGAAAATTACCTGCTGCATCTCTTCATTCTGCTTTTATAAAATGCCTGTATTCTTCATCAATGCCTGGTAAAAAGAACCTGACTGGTTCATCCATGCCAGTTTAACTTACATTCCAGCTAGAGCTATGCTGTGAAATCACTAAGAACTTGAAATGAGAAAAAGCTGAGTTTCTGCTTAAAAGGAGCTTCACTACAAGCTTGCTATTTCTCTATTAAGTTTGAAAGGGGCTTAGGAAGATTTTATCTTTATCTATGAATCTCTCAAATGTTTCGAAGCAACGTTGGAGAGATCCAGCATCTCCCATAGAAGCACTGGCTTTTCTCATATCTGTGGATATGCATGAGGGGATGACACTAGACAGATAAAGATGTTGCACCTTTTGAAAACCATTAAGGCCTTTGTAGAAGAGTATAAAAGCCATATTTTCTCCTGTGTGCCAGACAGAAAACTGCAGAGGTTTCATTGTGGACATGGGAACTAGATACTTCACCTGATGGTACGTATTTATTTTACTAAGACAGAGAAATTCCTCGGGAAATGAAATGATACCATGTTAGCCAGAGCCTAGATCAAATGTTTCTTTTTGTTTGTAGAAATAAAAATAAAATATTGCTTCAAAATATAAAATGGTATTTGGAACCATTGGTAAGGATTACTTTTATTAAAATCTGCTTTTGAAAAGATTACTTTTGTACTTATAGACATATATTGCAAAAATTTGAAAATGTAGAAGTATTAATTGCAATGCTTTTCTATCTTTTTCTCTACTACTACACCTTTCTCCTATCACATTTGTTCTTTCTGTCTGGATATTTCAAAGGAGCTTAATGGTTCGAGAAACCTGACCTAGGTGGAGTTTGACAACCAATACCCCTATGACTATTCCAGCTCTCAGCAAAAAGATTCTTGAAACCAAGACTTGCCAAGATGTATTCAGGATCGAATCCTGGTTGCCTTGCTCGCAGGGGTTGTCTCAGTGCAGCTAATGGGACAGCTTAGGAGAGTACGCCAAGCAAGTCTTCTTGCAGAGAAGAATAATTTGATGTTTCTGTGCTAGAAAACAAATAAAAATAATTTTTTACATCTATTTGAAAAGGTAGTTTACTAAGCCTTCTTACATAAACATAAACAACAGATTTCAGTGTATTTTAGCTTTTGATTACCTTTTTTATTAGCGTATTCACAATACTTTTTAGATCCCTTCAGGATCAAATTATGTTAGAATTCAAATTTAAAATTTAACTTTTATTGTAGAATTTGAAATTGTATCTCTGTTTGCTATGACAAAATTGGGAGAGAATAGCTGAGAAGGAGTGGGATCACATTAAGGACATCTCCCAGATATCCACATCAGACAATGTTACTGAGCCATGAAAGTACTAGAACACAAGGAGAAAAAAACATGATGTAACTTCAATCCCAGCTTTTTAGTTTATTCAAATGAAGGACCCTCAAATGGTTTAGTTAGGAATTAAGTTAATTGGGTTTGGTGTAAGGTTGGTGTACTTCCTGCTGGAAAGTTTCCCATATTTCCTCAGTATAAGTAGCGGCTGGACTCCCATGTCACCCTGTTAGCCCAGACTTTAATTAGTTCTGGCATTCGCCTCATAATGATAAATGCTGAGATGATGAATGGAAATGCAAATGAGTGTGAAGTGGCTCAGCCATCAGTGCTGAATATCATTAATACCTTCCTACTGTTAAATCGATCAATGTCATCCCAGGATCCCTCTGTTCAGCGGGTGCAGATGGCTGTCCGCCAGAATGCCTTCCATTATATTGGCAGTGAAAACTTTGTGGGTTTTTCCTCCCCATATGCTTTTATTCATCTTTTGCTGAATATTTGTTTGGCAACTAGAACTCTAATATATTTCCAGCTGAGATGATAACTATTTAGGGTCAATAAGCGAGTAGCTAATTTAGAGCAAAATAAATATGAATATGGATCTCTTCTCACATCAGGAGAGGAGTACCAAGTGCAGATTCAATAAATTGGAGAGGAATAGAATTTTTCAGGATGCAAACTTTTATGTGGTAGCAACAAAAGATAAAAAAATAGGATGCAAAGATGTTTATTCATTTCTCAGGCATGTTAAATCTTTGTATTTTACAAGTTTCTGGGTCTGGCAGCATGTCCACAGAGCTAAGTTTTGTAAGAATCAAGGGGTTGGATAATGTTCAAGTTTTAAAGTCTGAAACAATGCTGTGAATATGAAGAATAAACCTTGAAAGCACTGGGAAGAATTACTTCATCAGTTAGGTTGTATTTTTGTGCAGTGAGTTTGGAGGTCATCCACAAGAACGTGGATTAGCCTAGTGGTGTTATTCTTCATAGGGAAGCTTTCCACTCTATGCAGACACAAATGTTTTTCAAAGAAGTGTTTCTGCACAGCTAAACTTAGGACCTAACTCTGACACTTCCTTCGGGGATGCTTCTCTGCTTAGAACAGAAGGAGTAGGGGGATTAGTCTTTATGAACAATTACTTCTCCATATAGTTCACAACTTCCCGACAACCTCAGACACTAATAAGTCAAGAGTGCTTTATTATGTTAAATCAGGAAGAAGTTTGTTCCATCCACAGAAAGTGCAAATAACGACTACTTATGAAGGTGTCAAGAGGCTATTGAGAGGCTAAATTCACCACAGTGTGTCAACCTGGAGTCTATTCTTTTTTAGCTCATGTTTAGCTGTATGTGGTAACAGCCAAACCATATCATTTTCACACTGTAATCTGTGTAATCAAATTCCAATTGTCTATGAATCCGCTCATCTGTGGCTTTGGAAAGACTGAGGAAAAACATTCTGTGGTGTGTACACCCTGTACACCATAATGCCTAGGTGAAAATTGTACTGGTCCTTCCATCCTCTCTTCTTCTCATAAATAACACAGTATATCTTTCATTTCACTTCATAAACTCTCTCATTCCATCCTCTCAGTGGGTTGGAAACTCTCCAGTGGATTGGGAACTTACTGGAACTGGTCCAAGCATAAATCACTCATTATCAGGTTCTATTCTTTATATAAATGAAACTGTCTCTTTTTTTCCTAAATGTCTATATTCCAAAAAGTAATTTCTATAAATCACCTTTGCATTTACCCAATGAATTTGTTTAGTAATGGAATCTCTGATCTTAGGTTAAATGTTTTCTTGTATTAGTCTAATGAAAACTGAAAAATAAAATTGGACAAAATATTTTGTTACTTTGGAGTCTATTAGAGCTTTGGCATCTATGCTAGAGTAGCACCAGCTAATTTCAATAACATTGGGAACACAAGGAAATAAATTAGACATTTTAATTGTGAGATTATAACACTTTGATAGGATGACTAGGGAAAAACCAGAACAAATTCTAATAACAAAACAATAATTTAAATGGAATATATCTCACTTACTTCTGTGTTATTTCTACTAGAATTTAATGTTTAAAAAATTATAATAATACCTCATGCAATGAAGCTGCTACACTGACTTATGAAACTAATATGAACTTTAATGATCCTTTTGCTTACAGTCAACATTTTCATGAAGCCTGAGATAGAAAGTTAAAAATACTGCTCACTTTGATTTGAAAAAAATAAAACCATTCTGTGGAAAAAGGTGATGGTGTTTTGTATCCATACAATATACAACCACATGCAGATTTCGGGAATTATGCAAATCAAATCTAGAGAGTTAGCTATGCTGCTTTTAGTAGTGCAGACATGCATTTTTATGTCATTCAGTTCTTGCTTATGCTGTTAGCAAAACCATTTTACAATAGTGATTCCCTTCTCTTTTTTGAATTAGTTCTATTCTTGTTACATATTAATTTTCTATAATACCAGATGTGTATATAGTACTTTAAAGAACAGTGGCAGGAAAAAAGAGGCAGGGGAGGATTGTACCTAAAAGAGACTCAATGTGAAGTGAAATTAAATGACGTCTGAAGCACAAAGACTAACGTGGGAAGTCTGTGACATAGATTTCATCAGAAGGTCGTCAGTAAAGGCTGTGTCAGTAATGTGACTTCAGAAGGGTTTTGGATTCCAAGGTACCCTTGAAGTATCACAATCACATACTGTCCTCCAAGCTTCTGGTTTTACCCATCCAGAAACACTTACCAAATGTTCCTTAAAGCAGCTTTTATACAGTCTGAGCTGAAGGTGGTTCACACATAGCACAACTGTACCGGCTTTACTTACTTTACTCCTTTTTCTCATATTGATCTCCTCCTAAATTCTGTTTGCCATCTCACATCTTATGCGATGAGAATCTATGGTTATTCAGAGCTTGTTGTTTTGAACATAGTTCCTTCCTCTCTCTATTTCTTGGATTCTCCATTTTAGCTAACATCTCATCTTGAAATGCATCTTTCAGACCCAATTAGATATTTTCAGTTATCTCTTCCTGTGTTATTGCACAACTAATAATGGATTTCCATAATCATATTATACTATTTAATACATATGTCTTCATTATCTATCTTTGTATGTGGTAACTAATTTTTACAGAGCATTTCCCAACCCAGTCAAATCAGGTGGAGATTTTGCCACTAGCTTCAATGGAAACAAAACTAGTTTTTAATTACCACCCATACTGCAAGGCCATTATGTTGGTTGTACCCGTTGGCTTGCCCTTTATAGTCAGTGGAGGTATATGCAAAGGGAGACATTATGCAGAATTCATAAAGATCGAAGATCATGTCCCTGAGAAAAGAGACATTATCCCAGGCTGCATTATTTTTCATTATAAAAAGCTGCTTTCAGTTATTTACGACCTTAAGAAATCTGAACCATTGGGTGCATGTTTACAGCTGCACACACGCATATGCGTTTTTACAAGTACACACATGGGTAAAGCTTCACATATAAAGTCAGAAAAACGAGGTTTTCTATCTATAGCTAAATAGAGCCATCAGGGTGACTAAAAATAAGGACAGGCACTAGGAACCTGATCAAAGAGAAAGATTGGGGATGAAAGAAAATGAAGTACTAAAAGCAGAACTGTATGAAGGACAGTGAAATAAAGCATAAGGCTTGCTAAAGTCTGAGAAAGTTAGAGACAGAGGGCTCTGTCTGGCCAGGGTAGAGGAGAAGGAAGATTCCCATCAGACACTTGAAAAACTATGGGCTTCATTTACCTCTGAGAACATCTCTGTGCAAAGGACAAAATCTTGCTACTGCTGTCACAGTTAGTGGTCATATGAGATACGATAGAGATTTGTGCAGTAGTCTAAAAGGTTTCAGTTCAGCTAATGACAGATGTAAGATCTAAGTTGTAATTCATTACAAAGATCTAGGAATTATGTCTGAAATATGTGAAATCTACAAAAGCCAGGCAAAAACAGAACCTTTGCAAAGTCAAGGTCTCCATGTATGAGCAACCTTACCTGAACACCACTTTGTGTGATACAGAGTAGTTAGTAGATCAGAGAAGATTGCAGGAAGTTTTGTGGTTAAAGCAGCCTTGGAGAACTGGATTAAACCTTGCCTCTTGTCAAACTGGTCCTTAATGAGGCTGGTCTAGTTATTTCAACCAAACTTTTTGTAGGTGGTTACTAATTACATACAGTTTGTTTTATGGGTGTCTGATTTGCAAAAATGCTGGGTACTTACATTTACATCGGTAAGAGCTGTGCTCTGACTTAGTAGGGAGCTAGAGAACAGCAAGCACATACATAAAACCCAGGCCATATGCATACAAACAGACAAACAAACAAAAAAAATCAGAGCATGGGTGTAGCCCAGGTGGACTACCAAGCTGCTGAAACTGCCATCAACATAAAAAGAGATGATTTTTTCACAGCTCCCTACTGTTGTATTTTGCTGACCTGTCTGAATATCCACTCTGAAGCTCCACTAACTGTGAAAGAGCTACAAACCTCAGTCTGCAGAGTCCAGAGGAAATCTCAAATTCATGCCCCTACATCAATATTCGGGTGGCCTTCCAACATGTCTCTGAGAATGAAGAGTCAGCCTACACTTCCAGCATTGAGGATTCTACATCTCAGCTTTTCCTGTTAAAGAAAAAAAAAAAAAAATCAAAAAAATCAACAGAAATAGCTACACTATGTTACTCTGCACTGCTTTTTGACACTGTTCACTACACAGTTTTGTATTACAGTGATAACCAGGATACATCATCACAAAATTACCATTCTTTCATGTGGGCAAGGTTTAGACTACACTCAGTAAACATGTCATGAGCCTTCATGAGGCAACAAGGGTGAAATAAACACTGAGGAACTGCAGCTTTTGGTGACATCCATCCATCCTGTGAGTTGAATCACAGAAAAACAGAATGTGATCATGTAATTAAAGACTACATCACATCTTGCAAAACAGAAAATCACGTCTCCAGACTTTTAATATCCGAAAGCTTGACAACTAACTTAGCGTTCTTCTAATTGTGGCTTTCTGTACATTATGGAGGTTGGAGGGAAGAGACAGTGAGAAGTATGCTGTTTCCAAGCACTATTGATAATATGAAAGAAGACTAAATGTTCAGATAACAAAAGCTACTCTACAGGGATCAATTTGTTAATGTCAGATTTACAGATTTATACTAGTATAAATCCAGCATGATTGCACTGAGATCAAAATACTCTTAATTTATATAGGTGTCATTTGTAGTTTAGTTTTGTCCTTAATCTTGCGCTTCTATTTAGTCATTGTAATTTTACAGAAGTGTGTCATAACTCAGAGAGAAATTTTCAGCAATAGAACATTATGTACTGGAATGTTGTTTGCATATACGCTGGGAGATTTTAAATACATATGAAGAATTAATTCATTTGAAACTGACTGAAAATTCTGGCAGCATAATTAAAATAAAAGACAACTGTGAAGGAAGCCTGAAGGAAAGCTAGTAAAGGAGAATGATGGGTTAATGCAATATTTCGCAGGTACAGAAAGGTGGAGGTAGTTGAATTAACAAAGAAATAAAAAAAAAAACTATTTCATAAACAAAGTGAGGAATACCTTTTGCATTCTCATGGTCACAGACAGGTGTCCAAGCTGACTGTTTCCCTGAATCAACTTTACTCAACGCCTGTGAGCATGTGATTAATTTAACCAGAGTACACAGTGTACTTTTCTTTCAGTTAAAAAAAAAAAAAAAGTTGACCTCTGGTATTGTGAAAGAAAGACAATCAGCTAACCTAATAGGCCCTTTATTTGCTAATCAAACCTCTCATTAACAATTAATTGGATCAAAAGTTCGCTGGCCATTATTGCTGTGTCAGTTCGACTCTGAGGGCCCCAGAGGATGAAACTAAATGAGCTGGTCAGGTTATAAATAATTTC
>NW_009593952.1:23472-35108 GCF_000690535.1 Cariama cristata | reverse complement strand
CGACTCCTCTTACCTCGGGCTGTTCAGGTAGAGGTCAATGTCCTGCCTACTGCGGGCAGAAAAGACTGTTGCTGCGACAAGCAAGAGGCATTCTTCCTTTTCTAAGACGCTCATTTAGGCTTAGTAATTTAAACCTTTGTAAAAAGCCACAGTATAAAAAGCAGCTCTGTACTGCAGTGTTTCTGCATATACTTGCTTATCGTGACTGAATCAAAGCAACATTTCAGACTGCTTAAAGCCTTTCAAAAATTAAAGAAGTCAGGAGTTGCTTTCATCAGGAAATCTGCTTCTTAAAGAAACCCTGCAGAGACACCTTTATGGCAATATAATTATTTGTTTCTATTCTTAACCTAATAATACAGGTAGTGACTGACAGAATTCAAATACTACTCATCAAATAACATGAAAGGACCTGTCAGAAATGAATGAAGATACAGATGAGAAGAAAATGAACAGCGTTTGGTCCAAAATATGCGGAATACCACATTTAACAGTTGATTTCTGTATTTTCATTTTTTAAAAAAAAAAGGAAAAAAATAGAAAAATTCATATATCTGGCTTCTCTTTAGACAAAAAGTGACTAGCAGGTAGATCAGCTCCTAACATACACATATTACAGGTCAATTTTAGGAAGGAGGGCAATGTGGTCTGGACAGGCCAAGTCTCAAAGATCCTGTGCGGTGAACTCTAATACGATGACAGGACTATTTGTTCATTATAATTTGAATTAGGTCAGCAAAGTAGAGAAGGAGGTGACATCCATCCAGGGCTATTCTGAGGATCAGATAGTGAAAAAGAGTGACATAAAATGTGTGCACATGGTGGTGGAAAGGAGGAAGGAATCTGCAAAAATAACGATGTTGAAATGTACTGCCATGCAAGAATTTATGGGTTTCCAGATAGGATGGGAAAGTTGTGGAAATGTGTGGCTTCTTATATTGGTTAGTCAAAAAGAAGAGCTATAGTATTTTAAAAAAAAAAAAAAAAATAGCTATTTAAGGGAAGTATCTTAAGAAATGATAAGTGGTTTTAATAGAAACTTATGTGTACAGTAATGCTATCCAGACCAAATAAGGGAGCTGAATATATAGAGAAGCTGAACAGTTCCTCACAAAAGCAATACCTAAGGGCTCAAGCTGTCGCCTGGAACAGAGGAAATATCTGAAGAGAGAGTGGGACAGGAGAAGGCAACAGAAGAGATATGGTCATTCACCAATTATATGTAACAGTAACTCCAGATGCTGCATGAAGCTGTGTGTGCATGAGGTTTTTTTCAGGCAAATGAAGTGATTTCCTAACCGACCAGAAGGAATGTAGATGTGGTTAGGTCAGCATGACATTAACATATTTATACAGCTTTGGCAAGGCTTGGGAGCAAAAGTCGAGCTCTCTTCTACTTGGAGCATGGACAGAGGAAGGGCAAAAAAGGTTGATAGCTCTGAGTAGCTGAGACTTGGAAATTTCTAGTGCATAATAATGTTCTCAGGGACTTCTAAAAACTGGACATTGTAGTTCCGGATACAACTACTGCTATTGCACACTCCTGCTGCTGCAACAGGTTATGTCCACAGTAAACCTCTGCTTCACAACCCCTGTGTGTGGGAAAAAACAAAACAAAACAAAACAAACAAAAAAAAAAAGAAAACAAAAACCAAACAAATCTCTCCGTGCCTTGAGACATAGGAGTGCTCGGTAGCTGACTGAGCTACATAGCACCACTTGTAACTGGCTTTTACAAAAGTAGAGAGGTATAGGGAGAAGAGGGTGACTCAGTACCTTGAGAATGGGATCCCAGGTCTGGAGAAGAGCCAGGAGAAGGAAACATTGACCCCAGAGTCACCCCTCCTTATGAATTTTGCAGTTTAGTGAAAGATGCACTGGTCAGGCAGGATTTGGCTAACTCTGACAGGATTAAATATACATGATTCCATTTCAGTGACAGGCTGCTTGTTGTCAGGCATATGTATCAAATATGACGTAGCTGTATTTGGAGATATTTTACCATTTAGTAATGCATATTATTATATATATACATGTTTCCCTCCTGATTACTTATTTTCAATACATTAGCAAAGATGTTTCCCAAAGGGCTGAAAAGGGGGCCTGGGAACCGGATAAGACCATTCTCTGGGCTTAAATTTTTAATATTAAAATGCATTGAGATTTGCTATACACTTGCTCAAGATGTATTGCCCCAAGCAAAACAGTGTTTTATAGATGGACATGCAATTTTGTTGCTTTCAGCCGAGGGTCACATTTGTTTTAGTGGCTTTGGGATGTGCAAAATAATGAATGACAAGTATAAATAGGCATTCTGTGTTTGCAAAAAAAAAAAAAAATCAGAATTGAAGTATTTTTTATACATGTGCATATACACTCATACACACATACACACATCCCTTTATGTTGAAACAGATCTTCAAGAAACACAATTCAGGTAAAAAGAAATTAATTATTGTTATTTTTGTTATACAAGACTGCATCTTAGATACTCTGGTTGAATCCGGCCACTTTCTTTCCACTGACAAAGCACAATATTCTTAATCTAAATCATGCCAAGACTGAGCCCTAACCTTCCTACTCTCCTGCAAAGAAGAGACATCTGTTTCAGTTGGAGCATAGCTGAAGTGAGTGTAAGAGGAAGTTACATTAGATCACTTCTGTCTTCCTAATATTAAATGACACCAGTATTTGAACCATACTTCATTAAATATTCCTGAACACGTTCTATCTCTACAACCCACTTTCATCAAGACATGCAGGGAAACTCATGTGAAAATCTTTCTCTTTGCATGCATAATGTAAGATTGCTAATCATGCATTAATCTCATGTATTGATTTTGCATTATTCCTAAGTGGAAAAGAAAAGTGATTCTAACAATTCTATTGGTTTGATAAACATTTTAGCTAAGGTTATGCTGCGATTACTGTAAAACCAACTTAATTCACCAACTTAATTCACATTAAGTCCCCATTTTATCTCATGCAACTCTGTATAAAAAAAATCCATTTCAGTCATATATCAGTACGTCTACCTCAGTGTGAAAATTACTTCTTTATGGTTTGTAGGAAACTCCTTTTTCAAACTTGAGTGACTAGAGTTTCTTGGAGTTACGTACAGAAGAACAATGCTGAGAGGAGATGGTGGTAAAATAGTGAGAATTTAGCCAAGGTAAGCATCCTAACTGCAGACAGAGTCAAGATTATATAGCATTATCTTTAAATTCATTTTGATTATGTTAGTAAGGAAACAGGGGAAATACAGGTATGTACTGGTAAGTAGTGTAACCATTTGTTTAATATTGAGTTTTCTGCTCAGAAACACTGGTAAAAATTACAAGAAGGAAGAATAAGAGACAGTAGATGGAAAATGAAAATTTTTTTTGCTTCCAAGAGCTGAAACAAAACAAACCTCAATGTCGTAAAATTAAATGAAAATTTGAATTAATGGTTCAAAATTGTGGATGTCCTTTTCTGATCTATTTACTAAAAATAAAAAGAAAATTAACATTTATAGATGTTTAAATTGCTACTTAGAAAAAGAAATAATTTCTTCTCCATGATAGGGAGCTAGTCTATTGTACACATTAATATGTTAAAACAAATTCTCCTATTTATGAATTGTTGCCCTGACCTGGTTTTAGGTAGATAGTGTGATTACTGGGAAGGTATAAAGGAAAGCATGCATCTGTAGGCAAGTTAGTTTCAGAATTAATGTGGAGCAAAATTTGGGGCAAGTGCAGCTGCACTGTCTGACCTTCATCTAATGTCTATTCTGATGAAGGCAGAATTTGGAAATTTTCTTCACTTCTCCTCTTTTTTGTAGTCATACTCATTGCTCTGGTGATCAGATGGGATGATACAGCTTTTGCTACAGCAGCCCTGCATTGCCTGAGGACATTTTCAACACAAGTTACCCAGCTTTAAAATAGCATTAAGTTCCTGGTGTGAAAAAAAGAAGCAATGTCATAGGTCTGTATTAAAAACAAATAAGAAATCCTAGTAAATTACTCAGACTACATAATGAGAGATGAAATGGAATAAAACTTTTCAATCCTGTTTGGCTTTGTCATTCTAGAAACCTGCAACATCTCCTTCACTAACTGCAGAAGGGAGAGGTGAGACAGAACTGTAATTTAACAGTCTGAAGACAAGGGATCTTGCTTTCATTTAAGTTGAGGGTCACTTTAAGATATCTTTCCATCTATCTTCTGCCTTAGAACTGATCTTTTCATTACTGTCTTCTCAAGTGCAGGAGTTAGAGGAGGAGAGGAAAAGAGAGCAGGATTTCTAAGCATTTTTCAGTGCCCATCAAGTCAAATTTCCTTGATACCATCAGACAGCTAAAGCATTAGGAAACTCTGTTCAAAAGGGAAAAAATGAACACATTTACAACATTCAGGATCACATCAATGGTAAATGTTTTGGAACTCATTTCTAAGCAAAAACATTTGGGGTGCTCGTGCCCGGAGGCTTCCTTAAGTCAAGACATATACAACGAGAAATCTTGGATACCTGCCCAGGCAGACTGTGCCAGTCATCTCTGGCAGTCCTTACAGTGCAGATTACAGTTAAATGTGAGCTGATTCACATTACTTTCTATTTTCTAGTTCTGACAGATGGAAACAGATACCAAAGAAGCATCCAAATCTCTCCACATGTTGATCCACCTCACTCATCATGCTCTAGATGCTGCATTCAAAGAGGAGAGCTATTCTCCAGACATTGATTTGGGAAATCTTTTATGCCAGGAAGGAAATAAAATCAAGTACATACAAGAAGATACTGCCAGTGAAATCTGTGCTCTGCTCTTGATCTAGTGAAAGGAATGAGATGCAGATCATCAGTTCCTAACAGGACAGCTTATTCAGACCAAGTTGAAGGAAAGTTAGGTTAGTGCTGTGGGTGCTTTGTATGAACATGGCCTTCTGAAGGTTTCTCTAATAAAAAAATCAAGTATAACCATCTCTGTTGGGGGCCTTGAAATGCAGTACTGTTGTGGAGGCTATGTTGCTTGAATGTTGCTTCTGCATTTTTTACATGGGGACCATTTCAGAAGCATGATTCAGAAACCTGTCATGTGGAAACAGATGCATCAGGAGCTTCACTACTGTTGGGCACTATAGGATGAAGTAGGACGAATGGGGCCTGAAATTCAGGACACTTTCCAGTGTGTTAATTGGATTCATGACACTGCATTTTGGATTTCTTATTTTATTCTGACCCTAAATGAAGCCTTATTAGGGCTTGTCAGAGTCTAGAAGATAAAGCAAGAAAAGTAGTGTCAACATGAACAAGATTTTTTTTCTGCAGGCGTTCTGTTAAAAAGCAACAGACAAACACAAGGTCTCTGAAAATCTAGAAATGAGAAATAACTCGTGTGTAGAAAAAAGAGAATGAAGGTTAAAAATATGGGGGTTTTTCATGTTGATTTCTTAAGAAGATAAAGCTTATGTTTGAGTGTTACAATCTGTCTGCCTTCCCCCATTATCTATTTTACTTGCTGAGTAACAGATAAGTATCTCAGAGATATTGTGTTCAGAAAAGTTTAATGAGAATCTGTCACGAAATGTGGGGAAAAGATCCAAGGGAAGGACCTGCTGAAAGAAAGGCTGAATCCTGAGCTCAGCGTTACTTGTTCTTCTTTGATCGGCTGGCGGTCAGGGTGCGCACACGGGGTGGGCAGCCAGCGCACCCGCGATTTGGCACCAGCCAGGCCATGTGCTGCCTTTTTTGCGGTTGGTGGTTATCATCAGGGAGAGAGACCTGGGGTTTCAGTGCAGGGTTTGGTGTGAGGGAATTAGAGACAACTCAGGGAATCATGATAGGCAGCATGGGACACAAATCTGTGAAAGTGGGGTTTTACTACCTCTGTTGTTGGAGGAATGACTTATTAATTGTGTGTGCAAAAGCTGTTGAAGGAATTTTATGGCAATGGTACTGATGATGGCCGTTAAAAAGCCTGCACTATTTTCCCACTATGATGGGGAAAAGGTTCTTTATACTCAAAGAATCACAATTTCTCTCAAAAATTACATGCAGCAGATTAGAAAGGACTGTTTGAATTACTTAAAAGTAGTGTGCACTCTTTAAAAGCATGTTATGTAAATGCTGTTAATTTCCCTTTAAAACTCAAAAGGAAGGTAGAAGTGTATTTGAATGTGAGTGTGGTGTTCTCCATGATATGAATTTTAATAACACTCCCTTGAAGCTCTCAGGAATTGTTTTCCATTAGGGATGAGAAATTCAGAAATAAGGGAGTGGCTGACAAATATTTTGTTCACAAACAATGCTCTCTAATAGTGGCAGTGGTAATCATGTTAAGTGTTTCAAATCCGGAGACTCAAGAGAACTGTATAACACTAGAGAGCTTTTCAGTCTGTGAATCGGGCAGAGGACAGAGAGACCAAGAAAGATTACGATCAGTATATCAAAGAGGGCAAAACCTGGCTGGAGAGATCTGGATTGTTTAATCAACTGGCATCAATTTTCAAAGCAACCTAAATGATAAGAATGGAGATAAGAGAGGACACGCAGCTTTTAGTTGTTCTCCTCTAATCTGAGTGCTGCACCAGCTGTGTGGATATGCACAGCACCACAGTAATATATTCCTGCACGAGACTTCCATTGTTGCAAAGAGTGTGCTCAGAAATGACCATCAAAATTAAGCTTTTAAGATGAAAACCGAAACTGAAGACCTCAACTGGAGAACTGTGGATTTTCATTTTGCTTGTTTGTTTTCATATATTTGGTTTAAAGAACTGAAAGAATGAGAAAGAAATAATTTCACATCAGGATGGAATTTATATTTCAGGGGGTTTTAAGGTCAGCTGAGTTCTCCCAAACAAATTAGAAAATTATTTTTAGCTCTTCACCTTTTTAGAATTGTCTATTCTTTGGTATGAAAACTTAAAAAATGAAAATGTTATCTTGAAGTAGAAAAAAAAAACCATCACATGCCGTTAAAAACAATCAAAATGAAATATCCCAGATATTTTGCCTTCTCTCTTACTTTCTTAACCAGAACTACTCAGTGTTTTGACTCCAAATCATGAACATTTAAATTTCTGCCAAACTGCATTTTTTAACAATTAATCCACTTAGGGATATTCAGACACTTTGGTATATCATAACACAGAGTTGACCTGTCAGATTAACCCATTACTCTTAGGTTATGATGTTTCTAAAATTTTGTCCATCCGTAACCAGATGTCTTATGATTTATATCTCTCCACAAGACTATTTGCAGTAGGAGATAAATGGAACACTAATGTTCTATATGTGGCTAATACAAAAAATAATGCAGCTAAGGGAACAGAAAGTTATGCAGATTATGTAATACATGTAATTACTGAAGAAATGCACTGTTTAATGCAAAAAAAAGTTTGCAAATTTAAATTATGAGAAACTCATGTCATACTGAAGAATTGTAATCAAGGGGAGATAAAGATTTTTGGAGTCATGCATAAAATACAAGGCTGGATATTTCATGCCATCATTAATTATAACAGAAGGAAATGATCCCTCACTAATAGACATACATTGATTAAACAAGGTAATGCTGGAGATGGAGCACAGTATACCATGTGTTAGAGCCATTGGCTACACTAAAAAATACAAAGTGTAATCTTGACACATCAGTGTGGTTAAATATAACAAAAAAAAGCCCAAACTACATGTAAAATTGTAGAAAAAAACTTTTACAATAGGCTTTTTATATGCTAAAATCCCTTAGAAGAATTAATTTAGAACAGTGGGAGAACACTGTCATTTCTCCAGTAGAAACAAAGCCGTACACTGCAGCAGTTGTGTGAGTGATGATTACTGACAGATATAAGGCCACTGATCTTTCAGTTTGAAACAGATAATTACTCAAAGCCGGAAAATCCATACATATCTTTTAAATAGGTAGTAATGGTAAAAATTTTAAAAATTGCCTTCTTATCATGAACCAGTACAGATTGCAAAATATTATTTATGGCAAGGGTATATATACTATAGTTCAGTCTGAAAGACGACAAAAACGTGGCAACTGGTGACCTTGCTGTACTTGAAGGAGAAAAGGTTCTGTTTTTTCAAATACGTTTGACAGCTGCTGTTCAGTTCTTACAGTTAATGTTTATTTAGAGATTTTAAAAAACATGCTTTTGAACAGTTGCAGTAATACAGTATTAGTAGTAAAAAGGGAAAATGTACTTTAACTTTCATGGACCCACTGTCTAATTGATTAACTCAAGGCATGAAGAGACCACTCATAAACTGAACTTTTAAAAACTTTGAACCTAGAATAATTTTTCTTTTTGCCTCGTTGTAAAGATGTATGGATGACTTAGTGATGAAAGTTGCTTTTTATGCTGATTTTTTAAATATTGTTCTGGTTCAAGAGTTTCAAAATTGTTTCAAATGTTGACTTAAATTATGAAAAATTTTTTTTTAGTCTTTTCACACAATTCAGACCATCCAAAACTAACTCATATAAAACACAAAACAGAACTAAACCATGCAGGGTGCATATACTAAATAATGAAATATGTGAAAAAGCATTAGTGCCATCCTCTTTATTTGAGAGAAAAGGAAAAAAATGGCGCTGCTTCTGAAGCCAATCATAGAGATCACAATCCGAAAACAAGGAGGAAAGAGCAAAAGAGATCATGAGTAAAAAGAGAGTGTGAGTCAGGAAGTCCTGCATTTCAGGTGGAGAAGATCTTGTATCTCTTAAGAAAAAGCCTGAGAACTATCTGCCACCTTTTCATCTGAGTGGCCAAGCATTTATCCCATGTCTGTCACTGACTCAGCTCCATGTCCTATGAGACAAGAGACTGTGTGTGTGAATCAGATCTTAGGTCTGGAGGTACAGCTACTCTTCCCTGAGTTCCAAGACCTAGGGGCACATGCCCATACTGCTGAGACTGGATAGGGGAGTTGTTGTCAGGAAAGAAAGCAGGAGGGATCAGGCCACAGCCTCACAGAATAATTCTGGCAGGCAATGTACAGCCCACAGGTCACTGACAGGCCACCCCTGTTCTAAACCACTGAAAATAAAAATACTGCCTGTAATAACTTCTCAACGAGTGAACAGTATAGATGAAGTTTGATGAGCCACAACTGATCCTCCAACTATCTTTAGAAAAACAGATATGAAAAGCAACTGTTAGGCAGGTTAAGGTCAACAACGACAAACCTGGATCTTCAAGTTTCTCCCAAGGTGTTCCCAAGCCAACATCAGTTAAATTTTGCCTTGATATTGCTTCATTTATACTGATCTTGCTCTTGATCAGTTGTTGCGTGCCATTTGTTGGGATATCACATTCAATCGTGTACAGCACTGCAATCATGAGTCCAGGTTTCAAAAAGCTAATATCCGCCCCCCATTGTTCACAGAACTGCACCGTTTTTTATCATGACCAGTTTTTGACAGTACTTACTGGTATCTGTTTGCTGGTACTTTACAGTAAAGTAATTAAAACTTGTCCAGTACAAAGATAGAGACTAGACTATCTTCAAGATTCTGAGAATTTGTTTGCTGAGTTGCCTTACATAAATCTGGCAAGTGGCTGAAAGGTTGCCCTTGACCTGGTTCTGTCATAGTTACCCCCTGACGTGTGTAAGAGTGATACCTGCTCTGAACACACTTTCTGAAGCAGACTTAGTTATTATGTGTTATATCAGGAAGCGGTCTAACTTTTGAGGAATTATCTAGCCAAAAAACTGAGAAAATCCACAAGACAATCAAAGCACCTGACAATGTTATCAAGTGCTTGCTTTTTCAATATCCAGTCCACCGCAGAACACTGCAAAGGGAAGCCCCACTACTTCTCAGAAGTGGATTTAAGATTCCCCATTCTTCTATAAGATTTTGTTTTCTGAGCATTTATGCAGTAGTTTGGTAAAGAGTGGAGAAATATGTGGCTACTCTTGCTGCTGATGAAGGGTATAGTGACAAACTGGCCTAATCAGAGGCTCTTACACGTCTCAGACCAGATGTACGTTTCACCTTCACAGCTATCTCCCAGTGCCTTGGTCACTCCAACAAACAGCTCTGGCACTGCCTTTTGGCAAAAAGGAACTAAATCAGCATCATTCACCTTGGAACAGCCGCAAAATCCTTGAATTTCATGTCTTTTTTTCTGTGAAATGAAGGGAGCAGGTCCCCTGGCAGTAGGACACGGACTGTGATCAATAACACTATGCCATTCCTTCTCAGTGCTTTCAGCTGCGATACAGTTGGTGCCATGAGCAGGGTGACCTTGCAAACCATCCATTTGTTCCTCATCTCACACTGCAGTCATGACACAGTATTGTGATAGTTGTCCTACACAAGCTTCTTCAAACCTAGTATTTCTAAGGTTGCTGTTTCAGTTGATTTAGCAACTCACCGCTCCTCCTTTTCATCTCCCTTGCTCCCAAATACAAGCTTCTGCATCATAACTTACGTAAGTGCTTGCCAGATTTATTTGTTAATATATTTAACACATTAAATTCCAGAAAAAAAAACTCAACAACACATTTATTGGGCTAAGTCAGCACACAGATATCTACAGTGAGCACAAGGTGGAAGTTAGGTCCGCACAGGTAGCAAGAGGATAGTAAAGTAAAAAAAAAATGGGGAGAAATGACATGGGAAGGAAAGGACAGGAAAGGAGGAAGGATGAAGAAATACTTTGGCCATTGAAATGTGTCACCTTTTAAGGCTGGGCCGGCACTTAAAGCGAGTGGCAGATGGTCTTTGTTAACCCCTTCCTTTCCCAGAAGGGGAAGGAGAGGAGAAAAGGGAGAGAGACTCACAGATTGGAAAGTTAAAGAAAACTTTAATAAAACAATAACAATGAAAAAAGAGTATAAATAATATTAAAACTAATACCACTAATAATAGAAATATAAAAAACCAATATTGCTCTTCCGAAAGAAAAAAACCCAATAGTGCTCTGCCTGTCAATGACCGCAGGACTGCATGCTGTGCCGCAGCAGCTTGCAGTGCTCACGCAGCAGGATGGGCACCCGGATGTCCCAGGCTGGGGTTTGCAGCTGACAGGAGCCAGATTGAGGGATGCACGGGTCAGGGTCGGAGGCAGGAGAGCAAGCAGGGTCCCACCAGGATGCCGGTCATGAAGGAAAGAGGGCTGAACCCCATGATCCCTGAGCTTTACATGGAGTATCCATGTGTCTGGGATGGAATACTGCACTGGTCAGTCCTTGGTCACCTGTCCCCTCTGCAGCTTCCTGGGGGTGCGACCCCCCTTCCGCCTTCCTCCCCACGCGAAGCCCAGCAGAGCCCAAGAGAGCCCTCAGGGAACAAGCACACGCCCATGAGCCTTTCTACATAACAATCCCGCTCCTGCCTCTGTAGCACCTACAGACATGAACCGCCATCAGCTCTGACAGCAGGCACTGCCTGAAACCTGCAGTCAGCTTCAGACAGTGCAGTTACTAAAAAACTCTACTGAAGGAAAAAAAAATCTACTGAAAGGAGAATTAGTCCTGTTTCAGCCAAACCAGGACAAAATGGCAGGAGGCAATTAGGAACACCCAGCTACCCCTTAGCTGGGTGTGCAGGTCATAACCAAAGCTGATCTGAACTCCGGTATTGCCACTAGTTCTTTCAGGTGGGCAGCAGACCCACATAACACTGATTCAGC
>NW_009593952.1:0-23441 GCF_000690535.1 Cariama cristata | reverse complement strand
GCTGAACCAGAGCAGTAACGGGACATAGAACTCAGACAGAATCTCCACCTCCAGTGAAATCCAGTATCTCAAAGCAGTCCTCATACGGTTGGACTTGATGATCTTTGAGGTCTCTTCCAACCATAATGATTCTATGATTCATCCTGGCTCAGGGGGATAAGTAACACACAATTTTTTTTCATGCATGTGGCAGAGACAAGGCCCTTCTTCCCACATGTCTTCACATAGGGCACTTGAATTGTTAGTGCAGTCATTTGCCATCCCTCTCCCACCCACACAGAGTAGGAGAACAGAGGCAGGGCATGGATAAGACCTTCACTCCAAAACAAGTGAAGGTCAGGAATGGCAACACTAGAAATGATGCTATGTCAGGGAGCAAGGAAGAAGGCAGTGTGGTGCAGCTGAACTTCTAATCACTGGGTGTGCATGTTGGGGGAAGGGAGCTGTATCTATCTGTCTATACCTCCTTCCGCAGAGACATGCTGGCATTTCCAAAGCTGTTTGGAGCAATGTGGAGTGGAAAGTCATCGTGGGGGCTCCACACCATGGCCTTGTGGAACAGTTCTTGTGGGACCTATGGGTAGCCTCTGTGAGCCACGACAGCCTAGAGCCTGCTGGTAAGGCTGGGTGCTCCTGTGGCATAGTGCTTGGGAGAGTCTCAAGAGTGTTCCTAGAGAAAATAGATGGCTATTGAACCTGCCAGCAAGGATGTCACAGGGAAACACTGTGACTGATCTCATATACTCTGTGGATCCAGTGAGATAAGCCATGTAGATCTTGCTTTTTCTTCCAGATACCTTCCTCTAAATGTTCTTAGCTTTCCTGTTGTCCATTAAACAGTCAATTTCATTGTACAAAAATATTTAGACAGTCCAACAACACTCACATAAACAGTACGTGGTACCAGTATTCCAGAGAAAAAGTCTTGAAATTGAGAAATCAGGAAAAAGGGGGGAAGTAGATGGAGAATCTAAAAACTGTTGAAAAAGCCCATGTCTCCAGAAACATGTGTCAACAACTAGGATAAAAGAATGTGATTTCTTCAAGAAAGCAAATGAAGCCATAAAGAAAAAAAGATTATGTGTACATGTTAATTACATCTTCTTCTGATCCTGTTGAGTTTTAGTTTCGGGTAACACAAAAACAGAATAGTTACCAGACAACGCCACTGAAGTCAGAAGTAATTAACTCCCAGCAATACATGTTTTACAGGAAAGAGTAACAAGGTAAAGAAACTTTTGAAGGATATATATGGCTACAGAGTTAAGTATGCAACTGTAAATAGATTATTTCCATTACATCCCTAATTTGAGACTAGACCTCAGAAGACTTCAAAGAGTCAAAAATAAGAAGTAGACCACAAGGGGAATTCAATTTACATTTAGAATAACTCAAAGAATGGATAAAAACAGCTAAGTCTGAAGACCAGGTATCAAGTTTTTGTGAAAGGAAGGTGAGGGCAAACAAAACATGGACTGGGCCTTCAAGCTGCATACAGAGACAAAGTGTTGCAATGGATTTTCAAAATATAAGTAGAATGACATTGCAAAAACATGAAAATACTCACAGCACGTAAATATGAATTTTTGGACATGGCTACCATTACTTGCAAGAAACAAATTCTAATTTTAAATCATTCCAACAGTGATAAAATGTACCTATTGAGAAATAAAGCGTATATATTCTCAATGAAGGACATGACACCACTAATGTTAGCCACAGGGACTAAATTGTCCAAAATTAAGAAGATTTCAGCAGAGAGGATTTCGTCTACAGTAAAAAAAGAAGCAATAACATTAATGATGTGGACTTTTTATGGGGACTGTTCAAGACAAACCATGTCTATTGACTGGAATACTACATTAAACAGAAACGAAATGTATTAAATATAAAATGGACATGGATGCACAAATGAATTTGAGATCTGAGACTATTGCAAACGGTTTGAAGAGAAAAATCTTGTGAAATAGAACACAGCAAATCTTATCTCTCATTCTGGGAAGATAATTCCTAATAGGAGTATACATGAGCTATATATAAAGATAAAACAAAAAACCCTGACAGGTTAATTATTGGAATTATGTCAGAAACAGGGTATCTATATTGAAATGAAAGCATAACAGATTGCAGGTTTCAGTGAACAAATTGATATTGTAGAAGAACAACGAAACATGAAAATGGAAATAGAAAGAAAAAACATGCAAAAAGAAAACAGATGTGTAGAAGTGGCAAAGGAACATCCAAATCATAATAACCATCCAGATGCCATAAAGAAAATTGTAAGTGAAATAATACAAACACTGTTAATAATGTAGGCATTTTAAGATAAATAGATAACAGAAAGAAATATATTGTGACATATGAAATGAAAAAGAATGTGTACAGGAGTCTGGTGACATGCGTATAAATATGCATAGATTATTTTCTCATACAGGGAAAATGCGTATATTGTTTACTGAAATTATCCAGAAAGGGCACTACTAGAAATTATGACTGCAAAGTCTGTTATAAAACACACAAAATTGATATTTACTAGACATTGTACGATGACAGTGGCAGATAATGAATCATAGTGTAATTACAACTAGTTAAAAATGATATTATGGAAAAGAATGCTATAATTGTGGGGAAAAAAAAAAAAGTATGTTATCACCAACCAGATGAAGAGAAAGCATCCACGTGAGTAATAAAAAAAGAAGTCTGATGCAGTGGAAATTCCAGGAATTATTCAACCCTAATCCAAAGCTGTATAAAAAGTCAAAAGCCTCCAATTAACCTGCCAGAGCTATGCTAATCCGTGCTGTCAGTTCTGGGGTGCTAACCACCTGCCGAAGAAGCCAGCACTAAATGCTATGAAGAGTCATCCTGTATCAACCTTCTTCACAGACACTGCACACATTTAAGGTGCCTTCTCAGATAATGCAGATTTCTTTCACTGGTACCAGTCAAGTAATAATGTACTAATATTTCCACAGTTTAAAGGTCTCACCTCAGGAGACATCTGTAATTGACTTTACACTGCAAATCCAACTTCTGCCGTCTCTGGTTCATGAAACATAGTCCTGGACAACCATAGACACTCACATCCAAAACAGCCAGTACTTAATTCAGAGAACAAAAGGTTTCTCCTTCACACATGTTGCAAGAAATATGTGAGAGATGTACCCACTGTTTATCATCAACCTTTCCATTCCTGACTAAATTTATAGAGGAGCTAGGAAAAAATATCTGCAAGGTCACTTGAGTAATGCAGAGACTATATATTTGAAACTACACAGTCTTAGGTCATCTCACTGAGTAGAAGCAGCTTTAGTGTTTCGTTAGATGGTTGCCGCCTGTCAGTGCATATGTGCAAGATATCCACTCTCATCATCTGGAGTGATAGGCTTCACCATCAGGAGATAATGGGGGCTTTCCTCACAGAAGTGTTGGAGGCAAGCTGAATGAATTCGAAGGATTTACATCCTTCGTGGCAGGACATAACCAAAAATGTTATGGGAAAGCACTCCTCCTGACTCAGTCCCTCATTTATCAATCCCGCATTCTTTCTCCACATATATTTGGTATCTGCGTGCAGCAGCAAGAAATGATCAGACAATGCAGGTCCCAGAGGAGGTAATATTTACATGATGCAAACTTTGACTTCTCCTTCAATGCCTAGGATGGCCTAGTGTTCGGAGAAAATCACCTCATGAATGAAGAACAGCTTATTGAAGCTGAACATAAATGAAATACAGATAATGTTGATGGTCAGGGGAAAATCACTTTGAGAACTGGCATTTATCACACAGTTTCCTTTGGCTGAATATATATAATCTACTCTTCCTTAGTTCAGTCTGTAGTTTGTCCATGCTAAATTCCATGTTACCATAGCTCTACTGGTAGTTTTTTAAAAAACGTTATGTAACTGTACATAACATTTTTTGTAGTTAACAGAATGGCTTCCATAGAAGTATGGAGCAGCATAAATCCCATCATCTTTCATTCCTGATGCAAGGTGCATTACCCTTAAATTATATTGGAGATTAAAATGCCAAGGCATGGATATCCTTTCAAAGCAAACTGAAACAAATAAAAATCCAGTCAAAAGAAGACATTACACACTGTATGTCACAGAAGGAACAAATCAGACATGATAGATGTTAGTCATATGCCAGGAAGTCCTCAGTATAGCAACAGCAGTTGAGTAGAATCAGATATTTGAAAGCCACAGCAAACTGCGAAATCCTTTTGTTTTCATGTAAATAAAATACCTACTTTCTGCCTCCAGTCCAATCCTTCAATAGAAGGAATGATGGAAATCGTTACCTATATTGCAATACAGTAAAGAATCAGGCCATGAACCCTACTCCTCAAAACAGTAGGTATTCAGATTTTCTGTACATATCTCAAGACCACAAAAAGATTTGAGAATAGCAGAGAAGTTTGCACTTCTTTCTCTGAATACATAAAAATTGATTTTATTTCTATACGACTTAATAAATTTGTATAGTAAAAGGTTTATGTGCCTTTTTATTGTTTAATGTTTTACTTTCTAGATTATTTGGGCAGTGGTTGATTAGCATAATTATATACAGAGCTACTAAATCAGCTGTTTAGTAAGGTTAAAGAAGTTTATTAGTCTCCTCAGTATTAAAACATTCGCCTAAATGTAAAGGTATGATGACTTCCAACATTTAAGCAGCGAGTAAGGTATTCAGTCTTTCTAGACAAGCAATATAATAGCTCAGTAATCCACTGAAATAAGTATATCATTGCTAGGCAAACAACATGGAAAAGAAAAAGTAGCAAATAAGGTTTTTGCATTCAGGAGCAAATACTTAATGATGTTAAATTGGGTTATCTTTGCTAAAAGAAAATTAACAACCAGCATAGAAAAATGTAGTAAGAATTCCCTGATGTATGTAATTGTACAATATTCACCTTACTCTTTTTTCTGACACAGAACAGTAGCTAACCATATCTTAGCCTTGGCATATATTATTTCTGTTAATGTAATAAAAATAGCTATAATGTTTTACTCTCTCTTTTTCATGTATTCCCTACAATGCACCACTGGTGGGCAGCAGCCAAGTGCAGTGCGGGCAAGAGAGATTGCAAGATCAAAATGAAACTTTACCAATCAACACAAAAAATTACATAAACCAGAGAGATCGCATTGTAGGGTAAGAGGGTTCTTGCTCTCAGATGTTCCGCTCCAAAAAGTCATCATGCTGTTTTCTAAAAGTTGGGCTGGCCACTAACGTAATTCAGAAATTGATAACACAAATATCAGAAACAGACTGAACCAATAAAATTCAGTGTAAAATAGCAGTGATTTTAGTCACTTCAGATGGCACAGTGCCTTCCATCTTTAAAGATATTTTCACAAAAAATGTAGGTGTCATGCATTGGTACCAAATTATTGCATCTGTGGCCTGAATTTGTTGTCAAGTCTTCAAAATTGAGAGATGCAGGAGACATCAGAAAAGGAAAAATATTTTAAATTGTATGAATTCAAGGAAAAATGGTAAGAGGCAAAACACACTGGCATACCAGCCATTAGTCTCAAGAAAGGAGAGGAGAACTCTTCTCATTTTGCCACTGAAGTGATGTATGACATCACAGAAGCATTTGTCCTGCACATTTAAATTGAAAACTCCCTGGAAGCTTGAGAGCCTTTACTTGCTCAGCACAAAGAGGTCCTGTACTTAAAAGGGACTGTTAGGCACCACAGCAATGTCCAAAGCCAACAATAGCAACTATGTTATCTACCTCATATTGTAAGTAATTATTACTTATTACTGTAAGTAATTCTTTTTAACTCATAACTGTTTTTATTGTTGCTACTGATTTGGATAGAATTATACTTGGAGGGAAAGGTGCTTTCTTCCTCTTATCCTCTTGCATTCTTGTTCTTCAGTTTAGTCACTGAAGCTGATGTTCTCATGCTATATTTGTCAGCTTTCTCCTCTACAGCCTATTTTAGCAAACAACGAAAACTTTCTTGAATCACATGCAGCAGAGTGTAACAGAGGCATCATGTACCATAGGACTACCTTTTAAACCTAAGAAGCTCTTACTGTGGATGTACTGACTCTGACCATTTTTTCTTTAAAAAAAGAAAAATCCATCTCTACAATTTATCAGTTTCATTAGCGCAAGTCAATGCTTTTAAAATGCAGTCATTTCCCAAATTTAAACAAAAATCTATTATAGTCCCTTCTGCAGCTATTTCATTATGTAGTTCTCTTTCACTCTCAATCTTCCATCCTTAGATCACGTGCAATGCGGACAGCCCTCTCCACTACATTTTGCATATTAAGCTACTCCTGATGTCCCTCTCCTGTGTTACAGTGGCTGTGAACGGAATTTCCTCCTTTTGTCTAACACATGTGAAGGTATATTCTCAAGTCCCAACAAGTTTGCTTGGAGCAATCCAAGATTTATGAAAGCCATCTGCTTAGGGCTGAATTTTGTTGATTGACATTAGTATCTGCAAGGTTGTTATCTTCAGTTGAAGCTTTTGGGGCACTCATAAAGTACCTCTCCTGTGTCTCTGCACAAGTGGGAATTAACACATCACTTTCTCTTGCTGTCTGGATATTTAACAGTATCTCTGTCTTCTGATCCCATGAAGCTTAGAGGAAGTTAGTCACATTTGGTTAAAATCAGCAGAAGAATTCAAAATTTGGGGAGACAGAGGAAAGACAAATAAGCAGACAGGCACACATCAAATCACCTAGCAAACTCGCAAATCTTGAAACCGTGCAAGTACCAAGAAACTTTCATAGCGGAGTGACAAATGCTTCCATTGTGGAAACTCAAGAAGTGGAAGGTCCTGCTAAATGCACTTTCTGGATACTTTTCATTCTTAGTTCTGTCTTTGGTTTCCACAAAGCTAGATCCAATTCCAGGTCCAGCTCCTGCACTCATACAGGGAGGTTTTCTGATTTTTGAGAACAGTTGAAAGAATCCAAACCATCTTCTGTTCCACTGGGAGAGCTCCTGCCCATATAGTACTTCAAAAATTTTAGGAGAGTACATAGTAAGAAAACCTTTGAGGCTATGTGCTAGTTCTGGACGTTACAGTGAAGGAAGATGGCCCAGGTCTGTTTTTTGCTTCTGCCACTGCTGCTTTAAACAGCTTCTGGTGTTCCCAGTACAACACACTGCTGCGGATGCTCTTTTGGTAGCAACATTAGCCTCAGTATGTTCAGTGATTGTGCCAAACTGCCAACATTTTCGTGCAGCTCACCAGTGAAAAAAAATCAATACCTACCTCTGCCAAAAACTGCAAGTAAAATTTCATACAGGAAAGGTTTTTCTTAACCCTTGGAGGATTTCTGCTAAATCCACTGTCAGCCCTCCTGTGAAAATAATGGAGGGATGAAAACTGCTTGAGGAAAATGAAAAGCCGGAGCATCATTTCAGGAAGAAAAGGTAGGAAATCTAAAGTGTAGGTGTTACTGCTATTCTCGCCCATAAATAGGAACTTAAGACGACTACATGCTTGAAGCAGACACACATGATTACTTTTTGTGGGAGCAATATAGTTTATAAACTTTCCCACCACCTGCTCCCCATTTTCAGCTCATAACACACATGCCTGTTATTCAGGTTCTCCTTACAGACTCAGGATTATTAGATCTCTTGTGCAGCCAGGGAGCTTTGACCCAATTGTATTTTCCTCTTCTGGGTTCTTCAAGATGGGACATTTCTGTGTCACTTTTTTAAAAAGGGTAAAGGTACAGCTAACATGAGTATATATTCCCTTGTTCCACCTACTTGTCTTAGCAATGACAGTGTGGGTTATGGATTGCTTGTTCGCAACGGATAGCTATACCACTCTATTAGCACGTTCTTGTCTGGTTTAAGTTCTGTCTGACTCTGGTCTGACACTTAGAATGGCTTTCAGGTATAGATAAAGAAAGAAACTAAAAAAAAAATTAAAAACAACAAGAACAACAAAACCTCCCAAACAAAAAAAACCACTAAATTGGAATGCATACAAGAAATAAGGAATATTATAAAATAAATCAAAACAAAACAACAAAAAAAAACCAAAAATGCTTGCAGAGGAAAATAAAAACCCAAGCCAGTGGCCATTTCTCCTGAGTAGAAGTTTCTATACTTTCAGGTTTTGTCTGCATCTGTAGCCGACACATCATTTTTAGGATCAAAACCCCAAGGTCACCTCAGACTCAGAACGCCTGAGTTTCTCCAGGGAACAGAACGTGCCCACCTGAGGCTGACAGTCCACAGTGGCATGAGCTGTGGGTTCCCGCAATCCTCTCCACACCATCTCAGCAGAGAAGCTGGTTACCAGCTGCATTCACTTTTTACCTACACTGGAGCAGGAGGGACCTACTGACTTGTGTGCATAGGTTCAAACACTACTCCAAGCTGAACGAAACTCATTACAGAGGGAGTTATAGCCCTGCCAGAAGATGTGCTACCTTAGCTTTTCCCTGCTATACGTTTGAGATGTTCTTTCTTGAGTTTACAACCAACATAATTCCTGTATTAAGGGATTCGATGTCTGCTTAGTAATTTCACAAATTTTGCTACTTCAACTTTTGATTATATCCTCTATAGATAAAGTATAGGACTTTGATGTTATTTTTTTGCCTTGTGTCAGCTTTACATGCAACATACAAAGTTAAATATGATTTCCCACAAACAAGGATAAAGATTACAATGGTTAACATTGATCGGTAGTGGGCCAAAAGTTAACCATGAATGACTCTGCCAAAATTGATAGAGTATGTGAGTTATTACTACAGAGTAACAGTTATTTCTTTTTTTAAGAAATCCCTTTTATTTAAATAGAACGGTTAAAATCACCTCCATATTGCAGGGATAAAATCACACTACAGTTACTAATTCTCCATTAAAATAAATCTATACCCTTGACTTTGCATGGAAAAAGACAGCTATCTCCATTTCATTGTTATAAAACACAGACAAACATCTGAAATACTTACATGGGATGAAGTTTCCTCTTTTAAACATCATAACATGTATTTGCCATTTCAGTTTCTAGGGACATTTGCAGTACAGAAGCCAAATAAAAGCAAATAACATGATTTAATCCTTTGACTGAGTAGAAAGAAATATGTTACTAAAATGCTTACCATTGTAGGCTTGTATTTAAAAATATATATGGAATAATAATTAAAAAAATACCCTACAGGAATAATAGTAGTTTATATTTGTATAGTGGTACGGTATTATTTATTCTAAAGATATCAAAACCACTCTTAGAAACATCTAAAAAGTGGTTAAATGAAGCTACTTTTAGGTTTCAGGATGATACTTCAGGATATACAGCAGTATTTGCAATATACTTGCAATGACAGGAATAGAAGGAAAGAAAGGAAAGATTTGAGAAAAAAAAGCAGGAAGTGGGGGGGGAAAGACACACAGGGAAGATAAATGTACAGGTGTAATTCAGAAAAGTTAATGACCAAGTGATAACCTTCCTTATATCCTCCTTAAAAAAAGGTCAAAATTTTGCTAATAACAAGAAATTAAGGAGTCATAACAGATTAATGCAAAGGGCTGGGTTAAAATGAGGAAGTTTTATGCTTAGCAATGTACATATACGACCCCAAAGAATTTTCACTGTAAACAGACAAGCCAAATGTTGGATGCAATTGATACAAGTGGAATTTAAAACATGATGTTATCCAGTTGCAGTTTTGAAAAAGCTGGATAAAAATGAGTTATGCTATTCACAGTAAAAGAAAGAATGTTACAGCAAATCTGTATTGGCTACTGTCTTCATAGATCACAAGGCTACTATTCAAATAGCTGTCCTGAGCCTCAGAAACCAGCATCCTTTAAGTGGTAAGATCATTGACTCATCCAGGCTTGGGTGGACCTCTGGTCTTGTTTCTGAAGTGCAGTATTCTTTGTTTACTATTTATGATCATCTAAGCTATCTGATCTTACTTCTGCTCCTGGACTGAAATCCCTCATAAACTTAGTAAGAAACGCAATGATCCCTGATAAAAATACTTCTAAGAATATGATGTCAATTAATTTGAGCTATTAGCTTCCAGTATTAAAAATCATGACTCTATGTATGCAATAATACATAAAATTGTATTTTTACAGAATAGAAGCATGGCATATAGCAGATATCCTGTGAGGGAGGTGTAAGTATGTTTCCTCAATTATTTTAATTTTCATATACTTAAGAGAACATTAAAGATAAAACTATAATGTTATTAACTGGCCAATATAGTGTATTAATACATACTCCAAAACTGAAGCAAATAAGCATAATCAAGTTCTTTCTCCTGCTGTTACTGAAACTATGATGTATTATACTTTGTGTACACTGATCAAGATTTATCTTTAAAAATATGTATTATTATAAGTTTAGCTACCCAGTTCTGCTACAGAATGATTGTTTCTAGCCATTCTGGCATGAAAATTCTCTCTAGTTAGTAGCCATATTGGTTCATTGACAGTTTATATGCTCATTACTCCTCTGTGAACACCATCCTTTACTGTACCTGGCTTCTCACCTTTCACAGTGTTTATCTGTCTCCATCCCTTGGTACATTTATGCACTATAGTTATAACACATCTGAACTTTCATTTTACTAGACTACACATATCAAGCCTATCTTGGATTCTGTTATGCTGTAAGTCCAACATTTCCCTGATCATCCTTATACATGTTTTAATGTCAGTATTTTTTCTCTTGGCCATCTGGAAGTAGACAGAGAGTTCAGGAGGAGAGTCTATCTGGACTCTTATATTCGCTTTTTCCTGAAGAAATGGGGGTGGAGGAAACCTCTGAAGATACACTGTGGGGCACCTTTTGCAAGTGAATATCATGCTTGCAAGTTGTTAATGTGATCTATTATTACACTCATATATTTCTTCTCTGATATTTCCAACTAGTGAATTACAGGTTTATAGAAATTCTTCATAATACTACTCTGAAAGCATTACTTTGCTTTCTGTGACATTATGTAATGTTTTTGTAATATGCTTTCTTTCTATTCCCATTGCTTCCAGTCCAAAGGTATTTCAGATCTTCCTATATGTCAGTTTAATCCTTCATCATGTTGACAACACCTCATGTCATCAGCATATTTTATCATTTTAACATATTTTGTCTCATAATAAAAACATTCAGTAGAATCTGTGTTTAAATAAACTCTCTCCAGTTTCAAAGGTTCTTCTTTTTTTATTCTCTGGATCTGCTATGGTGAATGAATTCAACTCAAGTCTTCTCAAGGACTTGTTTCTTCTTAGTGTCACTATAAAGCTCTGGGGCCTCTCCTTTCATTTTACCATCTTTCTGTCCCTTAAATAAGTAATTTTATCTTACCAGTCCTTCAGGAAACCTCCTTTAACTTCAGGGCTCAAAATTGTCCCACCAGTATTAGATCAGTGATCTGATAGTATTTTTAAGGGTGCCATATTTCTCTCCAAAATTTCTATTTAAATTTATTAAAATGATCAGCCTCTGGTCCTGAAGGTTGTGAAGGAAAAATGATCTGAATGCAGAGGCATCTGTCTGAGTCTGAAATCTTGAAACAAAAGCTCTAGGACCTTGAGTTACCTTCCCATTTGAGTCTAGTAGTGCTATTTCAAGTATCTTGCTATGATGATTAAAATGCCAGCATTGTTATGATCATAAAATTACCTCTACTGAAAGTACAGAAAAGGAAGAGAACAGATAGTGTTATGAAGGGCTCATATTATGTGTGGTGCTCAGCCTGGTGCCGCTTGTGGGTGGTGCTCAGAAGAATGTCAGCACCATCTCCTGATCCCTAGAAAAAACCTAGAGGAAGGAAAAGGCACAGGGAATACTTTGCAGAGTTCACTGGTGTATGTAAGCATGTACCATTTTTCCCCAGATCAGCATTTTACAAGTGGCATTCAGACCCAGAAAGCAGTCATTACTGAATCTTTTTTTATCACTTTTCTTTACAGTGAACTTGGAAATCATAGAATCATAGAATCATTATGGTTGGAAGAGACCTCGAAGATCATCAAGTCCAACCATATACCCAATGCCACCAAGCCTGCTAAATCCACTAAACCATGTCTTGAAGTGCCACATCTAAATGTTTTTGAACACCTCCAGGGATGGTGATTCCACCACCTCCCTGGGGAGCCCGTTCCAATGCCTAACAACTCTCACAGTGAAGATGTTCTTCCTAATATCCAACCTGAACCTCCACTGGTGCAACTTGAAACTGTTTCCTCTTGTCCTGTTACTAATTACCTGGGAGAAGAGACTGCCCCCACCTCGCTACAACCTCCTTTCAGGTAGTTGTAGAGGGCAATAAGGTCTCCCCTCAGCCTCCTCTTCTCCAGACTAAACAACCCCAGCTCCCTCAGCCGCTCCTCATAAGACTTGTTCTCCAGGCCCTTCACCAGCTTCGTTGCTCTTCTCTGGACACCCTCCAGCGGCTCAATGTCCTTCTTGTAGTGAGAAATAGTCTCTTTTGCAAATTTCACAGAGACCTTAAGCATCTGTGTACTGTACCTATATCCTGAACCATACTTGCTGGATGGGAGCAAGCCTCAGGAGCCCAGCAAAGCACATAGCATCATATTTCTAGCATCAATAACCAGTAACATCTCAAATAGCTAGAATTTAGTTTGTGGGCAAAACCTAGGATGGTACCACTGCTTTCATCATCTCATGTCAGACTCCAGCCCTCTTGAGCATATGGTCCAGAGAACAGCTTTGGCTTTCTCTCCCCAAATAGCACTATGAGTCAGAACCTCATTTCCTGTAGGAGAAATAGATACATTGTGCTTTGAGCAGAAAAAAAAATTACTTTTTCCCCTTCGTTGTTTTTGTTTGTTTGTTTGTTTGTTTGTTGATGTTTTGGGGTTTTTTAAATGAAAAAAAAATGAGGTAAAGCACTCACATACTTACCTAACTCACCGAGTTATGTTTTGCATCAGCATTTCACTGTACATAAAAGATCAAGATTAAGAAATTGTGCATGTAGTTAAATTTGGCACCAGTTGATAAAATCCCACTTAGCTGTGAACATATGTTTTTTCCATTCCATTTGGTCAATGAATGCCAGCTGTATAGAGCACTGTGGACTAAATTGAGATTGTGACATCATCAGTACAAAATATAGAATTACTAATTTCTGTACCACATATATCTTCATTTAGGTAAAGCACATTTTCTAGCAACTAAAGTTTGACGTATACAATTTTTTCACATAAAATAAACTGAAATTTTCTCATATTTAATGCAAATATTCTATCACGCTGTAAAATTTTATAGTAAGCCACTTCCAGCCCAATCATCCCTTTCTCTCTAAAGATGCCATTTTAAACTCACTTAACACCTAATTGAATAATATTGTCTAGCCTGACAAAAGACTAATACCAAACATATTTTGCAAGAGTTTTCTTATGATAATGAGATCTGGAAGTGATTAATTTAGAGACATTCATGAACATTTCCAGTCTATCATGAACTATCGTATTACTGTGAATATTATAGAAAATTATATCGAGTTGGCATTACAAATGCAATCACGTGTATCATAACTGTTACTTGTTGAGTTTTTCCGGGGTGTGAGGGAAGAGGTGCTACAAATTTTTTCTTGCCAACATCTGGCTAGACATTTATCTATACTCCTACTAACACTTTTGTTACACTGTATTAAACCAAATCAGTGAAACATCTGAACTGGAATAATTCAACTTCCTCATCATGTCAGCTTTCCACATTAATGTAGAAAGAGAAGATATATCTGTCTTTTTTCAGAGATTACATTTTGATTGCATATTATGAGTCTACTCTGTACATGGATATGATGTGTAAAATCTTGTACAGTCTAATGAATCACAAAGTTAAAAATGCTGTTGCAACACTGAATGCTGTGTACTTTTTACATCTCAGTGCTACTATTTTTCAAGTTGCATACAAAGGAAACACCTCAGCTTGGGAATGAACTTATTCTTTAGCTTCCATCTCAGCTAGAGCCTTACATGTCCAAATTATCTAAGGCTCACCTACACTAACAAAGAGTGCAGTGCTATAGGTGCAGGCCTGCTTAAACAAAAGAATCTGTGCTGAAGACACAACCTACATGCCGTGTCCTACAGACATTTTGGGGTCATTTCTTTAGATAAGCTCTATGACTGTTGAATGACAGTGAGTATGAGTGGCTGCAGCTCCTGAAGAACGCTTCTGGAATGGATTTTCTGGTTTAGTTTCACCCAACATCTAGTCCATATGCTTCAAGACATGTACCAGAGCATGGTAAGTGATTATGATGTCAAGATTCTCTTCAGATCCACAGCAAAACTTTAGTTTGACGTAACTAAGTCATAAAAAGTCTCAAGGATAAACAAAAATGAGTGTAAAACACCTATTCATAAAAAGACGCTTATCCTTTTCTCATTGTATCACAAGTAAGCTAAGACATTTTTTGCAGGAAATCAAGAATAAACCATTGTTTATATACTTAAAAACAGATACATATAAATTATATATTATTTAAACACTTGTAATGATCACATGATCTACTATTTGTTACTGAAACATCTGAGTTGTGTTCTTCAAAAGTACTTTGTAGGATTCAAATAAGTATTCGCTCTTTAAACAGAAAGAAAAATGTTGTTAATTTGGAGACACTTGATTAAGTATTTTAAGCCTAAATATATATTTATATTTACTCCTAACAAATAACCAGATGTTAGGAAAATTCAGCCAGCTGAATCCTTACCTTATTCCTGCTTGGTACTGCTAGAAGTCTACAGTAAGGAGAAAATATACTGTTAAGAGTTGTTAACTGAATATTTAAACCTGGCAGTGATGACCAGTTAAACTGTAGCTTTAATATATATATGTGTTAACAAAGTAAATCTTACATTTCATCTATGATGTCTGCTGAAGAATTAATATATGAAAAACCACAAATTCTCCTGTCTAAATCAACGTGTGTGTCTGTTTCCCCTCCTTGAGGAGCACAAGGTCTCAAATTAGGCTTTCATAATAAGCTTTTTTGCACCCTGTGCTAACAGTTAAACAGTTAGCAAAGTGACAAAGAAAATATTGCTAAAATCATCTAACAGCCTAGTAAATGAGGAATATCTTTCTGAAGATCTTAAGATGTCATGACGTGGTCCGCACCACCCCTCTGTTTCCCCTGAAACAGTTTGAATCACAGAATAACAGAGCTACAGAAACCTTGGTGGGAAGACGCCTCTCTAAGTCCCCAGCACTGCGTCCCGCTTGAAACATGACTAACAACCAACAACAGAGCAGATCAGCCATGGCTTTGTAGAGCTAAGTCTTGCAAACTTCTTAGGAGAGAACCTCTACAGTTGCTCAGGACACACTATCCCAGTGCTGCACTAGTCCCCCAGCACATAAGGACTGCCATGTTCTCTGTGCCCCTCTCCACGCCATCCCGATAGCACCCTGTGGGTGCTATGATGCCATCTCTGCCAGTGCTCTGCAGGTTTTGCTCTGACTGGTTTTGCTTATCTGTACAATATATTGAATTGCATTGATTACACCTTAGTTCTTCACCTCTCTCTTTATCATTCCTGATACTGCATTGCCTACTGCATTGTTGCTTCCCTAAAGCTAGTGTTCTATCTGTCATCTGAAATGTGGAGAGGGAAACCCATTTAATTTCCACTACCTTTTATTACATCATGAGCTTTCATGCAGTTGGATCTACTACTGCATTTACCGAATTGTGGCCAGGGTTCTGGGAGCATGTTTTAGAGACTTTAAGTAATTGAGTACTGCTACAGATGAAGGAGGGTTCCTCAAGCAATTAATTATATTTACTTAAAAAAAAAAAAAAAATAAAAGGACTTCAATTTGTCTAATTTCAACTTCTAATGACTGTGACTAGTTACACATTTTTCACACAGGTTAAAGAATTGAAAATCTTTCCTTCATGCATGTCCCAAGGTTACCTCCCATCTCCATCTTTGGAAGAACACAAGAGAGTGAGATTTTACCACTCCTTTCATTTAACACAATATACCCGGGTCTTGAGTCATTCTCCTTCAAGTATAGGGCTGTCCCTTGCAAGGCAACTACATTTTCTGACATTGCTATCCTCTTATTGAAAGCAAAAAGCTAGTGGTGGCTGGCATACCTGTGGCTAGTCTCAACATCCAAAAGGCATCAGATTAACAAAAAGCCTTTGTAAAGACTTTAAAGAGAGGTTTATAAAATACATTCCTGTTAGGAAAACAAAAGTCGGTCCTCCTTACTTCAGCAGTACAAGCATGTTTTCTATCAGGTGACTGGCAGAGGGATTTAAGCAGAGTTACCCAAATACTGGTTTCTGACCTGAATGATGTACTAGTAAGTTTTGGAAGAGTCGTGAGAGAGGTTTGGCTACAGAACATTTAGGAATCACAGGGGCCTTTTGAATTTACATCTATGAATTGCAAAAGTACATACAATCGACTGTGAAAGACATTCCATTTCTGTGATATAAATGAAATAGCAAGAAGGGAAATAATACAGCTCCTTCCTTTCCCACAAAAACTGTAAGGCTTGATGCCAAAAGGCTGTAAGGATTTTATTGCTTAAATAATAACTGACTGCAGGGATCTGAACTCTGCAACATGTTTATTCTGATGCAAAGCCAACAACTTTTTTCTGAAAAGCTGGAAGAAACTCATCTTTCTCCTGACAAAGCAGTTAACTGCCCTCTGCATAGAACGGTCATAAAATGGTAACTTACACCAGGTCGTGAGAAGGCAGATGAGCAGAGCCCTATGCGCTCCTGCATCACAGCAATGAGGACAATCCAGTCTCTTCCCTAAACCAAGCAGCCTCCTCCCGAAGTGTCACTTAGGCTTGATTTGTTTCAACACAGGCATGAGGTTTGCGGGTTTGTTCCTGACTGCGGCCTTGTTAACATGTTTGCAATCTGAAGAAAAAAATTGCATTTCTATCCTTAACATCAAAGTATGAGGTTTAAAAACAATTTTCAAAATGGAAACTTAAACACCATCCAGGATTCTGGAGGTACTGTTTTGGGTATAAGTTTTTGCCTTAACCTAGCCAAACTCCAGAGTAAAACCAAATACTTCCATAAAGAATGATGGCAATCAAGCAGTTAACACTGGCACCTTGTGAAGGATGTCTGGTCATACTTTAAGCAGCCACACAGTCTCACCGACAAAACCTGTTCTGTATGTCAGGTCACTTCAGCTTCTCAAGCAGGTGGACCTCAGTTTGTAGATGGAATTTGGCACAATGTTCTTATCTATTTTCTTTCAATAAAAATGCCATGGGGAGGGAAATCTGATGCAGGAGAAAATAGGCATAGAGGGCCTTTGTTACTGATTCACTTTTCTGAATAGAATTCCACATTAACTAGACTGGCAATATCCAAAGTTAAGCACACATCCTTTTAAGTCAGGTTGTGTTTGACTGCTTCTGGCTTTGGATGCAGCCACAATCAACCTTTAACTTCTGTTTGTGCAGGGAATGTCTTTTAGCCTACAGGGTACTCATCCAAGTGAGTGACCTGGAGATCTCTACAGACTGAAGTGGTCCTACTGGTTGAAACTTATAGCCACTGTCTGGTCATACTGCTGTTTCTGAAAAAGCAAAGCAGTGATTTCCGTGTCCTAAAGTGCTAATACCATGAAGGATCAAGCCTTTGAAGTCATAGTTCAAACATTTCCACTATACTGCGCTGTTATCTACCTAACTATCCACCTGTATCCTGGGTTATAGTAACCAGACTATAGCCAGTAGGCCAAGGGAAGTTATTTTTCCTCTTCACTCAACAATCATTTGCACCATCTAGAATACTGAGTCCAGTTTTGGGCTCAGAAAATAAAAATGTTGACCGAATGAAGCAGGTACAGCATGGGGACCACCAATATGGTCAGAGGTTGGAGCTCTTGCCCTTTAATGAGAGGCTGAGGCAATAAGGTTTGTTCTGTTTGGGGAAGGGACAGCTTTGAGGGGACCCAATACCAGGTCCAACTCCAGCTCCAGCCTCTAGGAGGAGCTTTTTGAGGAGATAATGCCAGACTCTTCTCAGTGGTGCATGGTGGGAGGATGAAAACCAAAGGCATAAGTTGAAACAGGAGAGGTTCAGTCAAGCAAAGGCTGTGCAAGCCTAATCCTTGGGCATTTCAGGGTTTTCAAGACCGGATAAAGCCCTGAGCAATCCAGTCTGACCTCACAGCTGACCCTGCTTTGAGTAGGAGTTTGGACTAGAGCCCTCCTAAGGTCCCCTCCTATCTGCATTATCCTGTAAGCCTACCATCCTGTGTTGTGACTCAGATGTAGCTTTTCACAGCTTCATCTTAATACCTCTTATCTGGACATAAATGTAATAATTACACATGAAACTGTAGTCCGATCCATAACTGTTACGGCTAGCTGGTTCACAGAGAGTTTCTTCATCAGAATAAATTTGGTTTCTGAAAAATATGTATCGGCTGCTAAAGATGGAAGATGCTATATTCTGTTTACTATTCAGATTTAAATCCAGCTTTGACCAACTTTTTTATTACGAGACATGACTGAAATCCTGATTTATATGTCAAGAGTTGCATAGAAAACTCAAACATCACCACCGATGGTGCGTATGTGTTTCTGACCATTTGTAATGTGATAGTTTGTGGGTCACTCCACAATAAACAGGCATCCGGAATGGCCATTAAGGTTTGTCAAAATTATTACACATTTTCAAATGATGGTGGGGATGGGTGGGTTACAACTTAACCTCAATAATAAGATTCATCCATAACTGGCAGAGACTGTAACAATACCCCAGCTGTGCCAAACCAAGAGCGCAGACCTTCCTCAGTGCCAAAAGAAAACAAGTTGAGGATCTGCTCTCAGAGAAGGAAGCCCTGAAGCAGTCAAGATGTTAAGGAAACTGAGTAGCCTTAGTAGAATACAGAAAGTTTTTCCATAGGTGAAAGCTAACTAAGAGACGTGATGGAGAAAGTAGGAATATATGGTCAGTTTTCAACATGGTAAGTAATTTGTGACATTCAAAAGGGTCAGTACTGGGACTATGTTGATAAATCTGTTCAGAATTGGCCTAGAGCAGAGGGTAAGCCCTGAAGTGACGGGTGGTTTGCTGATGCCTGCTGTCTCATGGGAAGCAGGTGGCACTAGCCCTTCTCCTCCTCCTGGTCACTGCCAGAAGACAGGATTCTGGCACTAATCCTCTGATCTCATCCAGTAAGTCTGTTTCGATATATCATGCAAAGATACGAGCCATAAGAGACAAGACCAATCTTAAACTCATGCAGACCCAGACCAGGAGAGCAATAAAATGTAAAAGATGGTCAGGTAGGTATACTTCCGCACAGTAAAATTTTGATGCATGCTTCTTTGCAGTATTGACAATCTTTCTACTTTAGCTATGCAAAATGGCTTCTGCTGGCAGTAAGTACAAAATAATAGAATCAAGAGCACAGTAACCACCCAAAAAAAACTCATTTAAAAATAAAAAGTGCTCAAAGAACCAGGATTGTAAGTCAAACCCCATCAAGATAACTGACAGATACTGCAGAAGATAGTTGCTTACTGTGAAGACTAGGCAGATGTCTCCATCTTCTGCTATGCTTGGGACAGCAAAGAGAGAAAAGAGGTAAAGGTGGTAGCAGTAGCTAAGGATGTTGGAAGTAGCATGATAAGGGGTGAAAAGTACCATCAAATTGGTGCTGAAACAAAAGAAAAGAATTTCTGTCAGCAATGTTATGCCATTTCCTTCAATGTCTTAAGTGAAGCCATCCAAACCTCTCTTAGAGCAATACTGTGTCTTCACAGTGCTAGGTTTTAGTGTTTTCAAACACCATGAGGTCAGCAAGAAGGTGCGAATTTTTCAGACTCAGAATTTTTCAAACACAGCTATGCCAGGAGAGCTCTTAGTGTAAACTTGACCCCAGAGATTTCATAGGCAATGGACAGGTTTTTGTCTCAGCAGCCACTCTAGCTTGATTGTTTCTTTTGTACACATGTGGGGGTAAAAAAGTCACCAGCTTATTACATGCTATTAATGTTAAATAACAACAATAAAAAAGCAACACCTCATTTTTTAATATGACATCTTTTGTACACCTGTCACAATACTGGGATATTGAAAGGCTTAGTCTTTGATATTACATATTTACAAGCCTTGCAGATCAAACTCAAATGGTATTTCAACTGTACTTTACCTAGAGCAAGAAATGTCTAGGCAGATAGCCCAGAGCATATTTAGAGCTGCCCTGCAGTCAGTGAGACACATGAAGTGAGTATACAATGTCAGAGTACTGTAAAAATAAGTCAGCTAGAATATAATTGGCTTGGATCATAGGTCTACAGGGCTAAGGCACCCGAACCATTGCTAAATTACACAGCCATTTTTACTTGATTTCCTGTTTCTTCAACTCTGAAGTGATAATTCTGTTGAAGATGATAAAGGCTGTTGAGGAGATTTTATTTAATACAGATGGACATGTTAATGCAGAGTGATCTACCCATCCCTGCAATTAGCCTACTAGGTGCAGCTTGATATAAAGCAGAGACTGGAGCCCTGAGGACATAAAGCAAGACAGGGAGAGCAACATAGCTCAGCATGTTTTCAGGAAATCCAATTATTTGTCTGAAGCTTTGAATTCAAAAGTGGATTCAGAAAGTCCTAAAGCAATTACTATTTGCACTGAAAGAGACTGGCTAAAGCCAGCAGCTAAACGTTTGTATTGTTTTGGCTTGTGTGCTCCATTTATACAGTAAGACCCTTTAGCACAATCACTTCAGCATGTAACTGAAATGAGTTTAGTTTTCAATAGGATTCTTCTTTCAAATAAGTTGATAAGAAACACACTAGTTTTCTTATTTTTAGTACAGACAGAAGGGATCAGAAAAAATTCTTCATTTCAACGATTATTTAAAGACTTTTATGAGGTTTAAAGACAGTGTTGTGTTAAATATCTTGCACAAGATGATAATGCTAAAACATCTGCCTGGGTGTGTACTCTTCAGTTGGTCTACCATTTCTCTTTATATGCTAGCACGCATGTACTAAGCCATCTTGACCTGAGGCAGGAAACAAACAAACAAGATATGTAAATACTTTTTGCTTGATATGTTTGCTAATTATTTGGTGGGAAAAACCAAAATATTTGTAATGGTATTCACTGCATATTTTAATATTGTTATCATCACCAAGTGACCTGTATTTCTGAAAATCTACCTAGCAATTTGCATACTTAAATATGCATATTTATGTACATTATATACATAGTCGATATATATACAACCTTAAACCACTTTATTAATGGTAGCAAAAGATACCTGAAACCATTCTAAAAGAATTGAGATATGCAAAATTATCTTTTGAGATCTTAGACATTTATTTCTTGAATAGACGCTGACCCTGAACATATTTAAATAAAGTTACTTTAACCATGTTTTATGCGTGCATTAATTCATTTCTTCACTTTACATTTTGGTAATGTCTGTAATTTGTTTTTAAAAGTCACCAAATATAGTAAATTAAGTGCTGTGAAGCATCTGTACCACTAATAAAATTTATATATATGTGTATTTATTTAATGTGTCTATTCCTAAAAAATCAGTTGTAGGCTAATTTGTTGCAATTTCAGAGTCTTTTAATAGAGATTATAGTGGAAGAACAATGTGCGTTTTTAATCACATTCTTCTAATTTTAAATAGTTCATGTGGCTGTTCTTGAAGATAAATATCTGTTCTTTAAAAAAACACCCTCCTGAGCTGTAGCTCCTAGTTACAAAGTTTTCTTTTTTAAATAGTAGTAAAAATACCTCGTAGGCAAAGCTGGTCCAAAACTGGGATTCCAAGTTCACTGGAAGTTTCTTTTTAATTTAGTTTTGAACTGACCTGTAGTGGCTGTTTCCAATGTCCGTAGTCCAGGCAGACTCTGCAGGAATCCAGGCAGGGCTCTCTTTGAACTCTGCCTTGAGTTTGCTAAAACCTCGTTGAATCCAAGATGTTTTAAATGAAAGACTTCAGACTGGATGAAGTAGCATTTTTTGACAAAACTTTGTTTCCTTTGATAATTTCTGAACACTTCTATTTACAACATGCTTTGATTGAAGACAGACTGTTATGATGAAATGACAGATGTTTCATCATTATTCACCTCCAAAGTCTTTTGGATGCCAGCCTCATCATAATTCACAAATGGGCCAGCCTACTTCTGTTTGACTCGGTGCTTTCAGACACTTAATAAGAATCAATGTCTACCCAAGTAATCAGCTCAACATATTTTAATAGACCTCTAAAACAAAATGACAGGGATAACCCTGTGACTAATTTCCAGGACTAGTTATTAGAAAAACTGAATTCTGCTCAGTTTTGCTGCAAATACTGTGTCATGATTTTTGCCCTGCAATATAAAACCACTGACAATGTCTATATTAGCTTTTGTGATGCATCCTGGGGCTGCTTTCTGCATTAGATTTCCAGTCCCAAGCAATAATAATCCTTTTCTAGCATTCCATCAATTTCCTTGTCTTTTCTAATATTACTTAGGCCTGTTGTTCAATGGCATGAAGTTTGTACTTTGCCAACATGGAATATCTGACACGTAACGATCCCAATGGGCCAGGATGGTTACCCAGCCCTGTCCCAAGTTGTTTTGATCATTACTGAGAAAAAACAATTCTGTTAAACCTCTACCTTGTATGTGAGTAGCTAAGAACCAATGAAACAGAAACTGTGTTGGAAAGTGCTCCAAGCACACCACCCCTCTGATTTAGCATCTCTGGGCAGCTGATCAGACTGGCTGAAGGATGGGATGATCCTGCTGTTAGTTAATTGTGCATATGTAAAGTTAGAATCAGACTGTCAAGCTGCATAACTGCAATTAAGAACCCAGTCTCCATATCCAGCAGCACTCGTGGGTTTTCTGATTTGCTAAACACTCTTCATAGTTATTTTCTGAAGTGTTTGCAGGAGGCAAACGTATATGTCAAGAGCTATGCTTTCGTATGTGTATACCCATATAGATGTACACAGACATAAGTGTAAACATTTGTACATAAAGGGTACATAAAGGATACATAAAGGTTTTGTGATGTTTTTAAAGTGTATAGAAAAACAATAATTCCAACAGACGCAGGGTGCTTTGTACATTAATGCTTCTATGGCTATTTAAATGTTTCAGGAACTCTTCACCCACTCTGCATTTTTGCTATGAGTAGTGCCAGTCAGTTCTAACAGTAAATCTCTTTGTCTCCCTCTGGTGGGTACCTACAGAAAATAGAGTCAGAACCTCCCTTGCTGGGGAGGTGCCACATCCTCGACTCAGGCAGAGCTTACACACAGAAAAAAGGCGAGGTTCAGTTCTTATGGATAATCCTGGTATCACAAGCAAGGCCAACTTGTTTCCGTATTATCCTCAGTTAAAAAAAACACTTTCATTTTTAAGACAGTAAGGAACATACACAGATGTCACCGTTTAAGGCTGGGCCGG
>NW_009593951.1:10474-34798 GCF_000690535.1 Cariama cristata | reverse complement strand
TTTAATATACACACACATTTCTATAAATGCATGATATATATGTGACAGGCAAAATGGAAAGTGTCATTTTCTACACAGCAAGATGAAATTTGGGGTCCCCTACTCAGCACACCTTAAAGGTCACTAATTCTTAGAAACCAGTGGGTGCTTATCAGCAAGATCTGCAAGTAATCTACAAAGACATCCTAGTCCCCAGCTGCTGGATGAGGATTTCCATAGCGTGACATCTATAAGCTCCATCTCAGAAAGACAGGCACGGGATCTAAGACTATTTTTGCTGATACGTTAAACAAGAATTACAAGTAGGCAGTGGCAAGCCATTCTTTGCAGCTCTCTGAATCACCACTCTCCCCTCTGACCTCAAAATATCAAGGATTTCACGTCAAATATACTAGCAGCTAAAAAGCGCTTTGCAGAAGTATACGCATTCATCTGAAGAGTGGCCAACTTTATTTACCTACAATCTTAAGAGTAACGAAAAACAGGAAAATTAAATTTGGGGAATGAGCTGAAATGCGCACACTTGCTCCAGGTGGAAATATATTCCAAGTAAAAGCAGATTTTCACACAAATCACATCTTTTTCTCTGCAGATACCCCTTCTCCTCAGAGAAAAATAGCAAAACGTTAAAATTAATGAATTAAATTAACTCCAAAAATGGTTCACTTACTAGGAAACACAACTAAAATCCTGAGTGATGAAGTTTCCCATTGTACCCATCTGCTTGCAGTGAACACTGTGGTTAATTATTTTTCCACCTAATGCGGCCGGTGCAAATATTGCTCCAGAAATACTGTATACATACATATGTGTGTATATATAATACACATACACACACAATACTGCCCATCTCAAGGTAAGCCACAAAAAAATCTGAAATAATGCTCACTGGTAGGCTCCCAGAAATGCTCTGAACAGATTAACAGCTCCCAGAAGAGTCAGACGAAGAACCTGCAACATTGCTGAGAGCTCCTGGGCTTCACACAGGGAGGCGATGCTTATCCTGTGGCATCCCCAGGACTGCCATCGCCAACCTCAGCACAGCAGTATGGCCGAACTCACCTTACCACATTTTCATCTGCAACAAACGCTCTGAATCCTGCTCTCCACACTCTACAATTTCAGTTTAAAGTAACCAGGGGACACCAGGATACACATTTTCCACTCCAGCCTTCAAAAGTGGTTAACAGTAGTCTAAAAAGCATTTTCAAAAGTAGCAATAACAAGTATGAATAGTCACACAGACATTGTGCTTAGTAAAAAACCGAACTTGGTACTGGTTAAAAGGCAACTCTGTTTTATGAAAGTCCCTACAGCGCTGGATATCATGATTTATTACTTGTCCTGTGAGAAAGCTTAGGGCTCCTTCACAGACACCCGTGTACACGATTGCACAAAAAGAGGGTCTGTGCCCCAAAGGATGCTTTAAAGAAAAGAGGAAATATGTGCAGATTAGAGACAGGAACTACGGTGGCACAGAAAAGGATAGCCATGCAGCACGGGTAACAAACAGATGCAGATACTATACTTGAGGGCACAACGCTCACCAGTTCAATGAAAATACGGTTGGAAAAAAAAAAAAATTATCCAACTTGCTGCAGGAAAAAAACATTGCAAACAGCCATGATGGATGGAAGACTTTCCCCCCCCCCGTTTTTTTTAAAAAACACAATTGCTAATCTTATTTCAAATTCTCCTCCTCCAAGAAGTGGGTGAAAGTAGTAAATCTTTTGCTGATCTCTCTGGCAACAAAAACCAGGATCTAATCGTCCAACAAAACCAGAGAGGGATGTCAGGCCTACAGGCAAAGAAAAGTTTTCAGCAAAATAACCTGATGAAAGACTCTACCCCTCCTTCCCTACAGATACAGGGTCAGAAAGAGCAGGACTTTTTCAAGTCCCAGAGAAGACAGCGCTGCTGGGACACCGGAGGATGCTCAGACAGAGGGTATACGACACAGGAAAGCCCTTGGAGAATCAGGAAACCAAAGTTAATTCAGGCATAGCCGGGCACTGCAGATCAGCCACCCAAGAGCATCCAACGCAGACAGTTTCCCTGATCGGCGAGAAGAGACGCAGGATCCAGCACCCCCAGCCAAGCAGTCCCTGTTGGCCAGGGGAGGTTTAGGACACCTCACATAACACCGGTCTTAGGTTTACAGAGTCCCAGCTTTGACCTCCCAGGACAGAAGATGGTCTAAGGCAGCTTCACTCAGATCCTTCGAGTGTGGTGGATGGGTGAGGCTGGGGTGCCATTGCAGCCAGGGCAGGAGTCCCCAGACCCCAGTCCAGGGTTAGGGGTACCCCCCAGCCAGACTGGGAGGCAGACAGCCTGCAGGCACCAAGATCCCCACCCAGAACCAACCTGCAACGCTTCTCAGATCCTTCTGTACCGTTCCTCCCAAAGGTTTCTAAAGGCCTCCTCCAAGTTGAAAAAAGCACCACGCAAAGGTTTCTGGAGAACTGTTTCTGGGACATTATTAGTGAAATTTCTAATGTAATTATGTTACAGTACATTTAAGTGCACTTTCTAAATAGAAACATACTTTTATCTAACAAAGGATCCATTTCAAGCACTTTTTCCTGTAACTATAATGCTCATTTCCTTCTGTACCTATTTCAAGCATTGTTCTTCCAGAGTTATTTATACTTCTGTCATGGTTTAACCCCAGTTGGCAACTAAGTACCACGCAGCTGCTCCATCACTCCCCCACCCATGTGGGATGGGGAGGAGAATCAGAAAAAGGTAAGACCCATGGCTTGAGGTAAGAACAGCTTAATAATTGTAATAAAGTTAATAATAATAACAGTAATAATTGTAATTAAAAGGGAAATAACAAAGAGAGAGAGAGAGAAACAAAACCCCAAACAGACAAGTGATGCACAATACAGCTGCTCACCCCCCACTGACCGATGCCCAGCCCAGCCCCGAGCAGCAATCGGCCGCTCCCAGCCAACTCCCTCAGTTTCTGTACTGGGCGTGATGCTCTATGGTATGGAATATCCCTTTGGGCGGTTGGGGTCAGCCGTCCTGGCCGTGCTCCCTCCCAGCTTCTTCTGCTCCTCCTCGCTGGCAGAGCATGGCAGAGTACATTCTAAGTGCCTAACTTAGAATAAGTACTACTTAGCAACAAGTACAGTATCAGTGTGTTGTCAACATTATTCTCACATTAAATCTAAAAACACAGCACTGCACCAGCTACTGGGAAGAAAATTAATTCTATCCCAGCGAAAACCAGGACAACTTCACATCTATAATTTTCCTCTTTTTTTAAGCATAAAATTGTTGCATATTTCCATCACCTTGTGTTTGCTGTACATATTTGAGGAAAGCATTCTGCTGTCACTGCCCTCCAAGGGCACTTTTGGAGCATGAGGAAAAAAAAACCTTCATAAAAGAAATCAGACTTTTTTTATTTACGGTTCTTCCATGTCCCCTATTATTCTGTAATAAAGCACCTCAAATTGTACAGGGTTAAAAAACTGTTTAGTAGGGGTTAGGGGGAACTACTTGGGTAAATTACCAAAGGTCACTGAGTAAGCCTGTTGTTGAGCCTATTCTCTCTGAAAAATAAAGTAGTTTTTGAGGCACTGCAATATTTGTCATTGCTTTTGGATGGAGGTGCTAACACCCAGGATGCTGTGCTGGTGGAGGGTTGCTCCAAGGCCCCTAACTCAGATAAGGAAGAGCAACTTCTAAATATCCCTCTGTAATTTTTTCATTGCATTACTATCAGGGAAGTATATGCTGGAAATCTTGTACCACGACTGGCAAAACCAATGAAGTATTGATGCCTACCATAGAAAGTTAAAGAAATTTTAGGGGGACAGTAATTGGGTAATTTCATACAGGATCCTGTTCTAACAAACAAGTTGATCACAGACAAAAAAAACCACCACACCAAAACAAACAAACAAACAAACCAAAACCAAACAAAAACCCAAATAACCCAGGTGCCTATGAGCAAATAGCCACAAACCAATTTAACTTGGAAAGTAAAATAAGATCACAGTCCTGACTGGTAAAGTATACGCTTGAGGGTTTTACCCAGGATAGGTCCTCATAGATGAAAATATTTCATACAAAATTAAACAGAAATAAAGATGTAAGCTTAAAAATGCAGACAGTAAACTGAGAAGTCTGTTTCCAGATGACAAAATCTCCAGCTCTGCAATCATGATAAAGTGTTTCTTTTGTTCAACAGCCTACCTTCACTTTAAAAAAAAGAAGACAAAGGCAGCAATGTAGTTAACAAGTACAAATTGCAGTTTGGAAACACAAACACGCAATAATAAAAGCTCAAAATACAAGTGAAATGACTGTAGACCATCAGACTAAGAGAAATTACACCTGCAAAACTTTTAAAGTAGCAGCAGTATTTGTGAAATAGTAAGGTGTATGAGTCAAAGACAACCAGTTACCAAGGACAAAATCAACCCCCTACTCACTCCGATCTGTATTTGGAAAGAAGCAAACGGATGCATTCATAATTCACAGTGATAAAGAGATGCTTTTTGTTCTGTCAGATACTAGGAAAGATATAATAGCAAACAGCCCAGTATTTTGCACTCTGTAGAATTAGGTATCTTCTACCTGGGAGTTTAGAAAAAAATCCACAATCCTCCTAGGAACCCCTTGCTGTTTTTTAACTCGATTTGGGACACCCGCAAATTGCTACTAGCAAACCTTTTAAAAATAATAATAATCAAGGCTATAAAAGCAGAACGTAAGTCCAATTGCACAGAGAATATATGCATTAGCTATTGCTTTTCAAAACGTAATGTAAATGTGGAATTGTCATCCCAGCTGAACCATTTCTGGAAGTTCAGCAAGAACCTCATCAGTCCAATATCATTCAACACACTTCATGATCTGAAAGAAAATAAACTCAAAGCTTTCCAAATTTGCAGTCGGCGCAAAAATTGATGAAATGTTAAGTAATGACATGGACCTTGTCGGTTTTGCAGATTGATCTATACCCTGCCTGAGCAGACCGTGCTTTAACACAGCCTAATACAAGTCCACGTAGGAATACAAAAAGCGTTCATTATGTGAGACCGCAGCCCTGCAAGCAGTCACTCTGAAACAAGACTGTTCTCATGACTGATAAGAATTTGAACGCTCCACAGTGGCTCAAAGGGCAAATTTGATCTCCGCAAGTATTAGGAGGTGAATAACAAGCCGAAGTGGGAAAATAAAATTGCCCTGCATATGGTATTAATGAGTCCATTACTGCAACATGGACATTGTGGTGTCTATACTTCAAAAAGGTTGTCAGAAACTTTGAAAGGGTTTGCAAAAGAACTTAAGAAAATTAAAAAAAAAAAAATAAAAAAAATTAAAGTAGAGCCTGAAAAGCCAGTTTTATAAGTGAGACACCAAAGCTGCTTAGTCTGTTTAACTAGTCCAAAAGACCATTGTAGTCTGCAGGTATCTACAGAGGGACGGTATTTCTTAGAATAGGGAGCTCTCTAATCTGGCAGAAAATGGCAAGCGAGATGCAAGACCTGGAAGTTGAAGCCAGATAAATTCAGGCTAAAAAATAAGGTACATATTTTTAACAGTGTGAGTAATTTACCATGGAACAGTTTACTTAGGTATGTGATGTATTCCTTATCAGCTGAAGTCCCTAAATCACGACTGAGTCTTTTTCTGGAAGATATGTTACAGCTCACACAGAAGATACAGGAGCCTGATTCAGAAATTACTGGGTGAGATCTCTATTGTGCAAACAGTCTGGCTTGTTGATCATAGGAGTCTCTTTGTATTCTAAAGATCTATGAAGATTTGGGAGAAAGAAAACAGGAAGAGAGGGGGACATTTGGCAGCACGGAAACCACTGAATTTATTATCTCAGTGCTAAAAAAAAAACCAAAAAAAGACCAAAAAAAAAAACCTCAGTCAGCTTTTATGCAGATACCTGCTGCGCTCATCCATGCAAAGAAGGTTTGTATCTTGCCTTTGTCTAGTGGTCGTGAATAGACAAAAAAATATTCCAGGACAGCTTCTTTGAATTTCTAGGAATAAAGGACGGCAAGGAGGAGGAAGGGAATTGCTTAATGCAAACCAACAGATGGGATTTCAGTCAGAGGCTTGCTTTGTTTTCATAATGAACCATAATCTGTGTAATCTAAAACAGTTTTTATTTGCTGCAGTGAGACAGTAAGACTGTACCTATGGCATGTGAATTGTTTGCTCAATGATTCATCATTACGGAAGGTACCTCTTCGTTGCTCAAGACTCACTGGACCCTGGACCAGTCAGCCAGATTAAATTTAGGAGCATGGATGAAAGCATAGGTACGGCACTACATTTTTAGTAGGTTTGTCTGCTTTGGGTTTTTTGGGGGGGAGGTGTTTGGGTTTTGTGGGTTTTTTTAGTTCAGCCTTCCTATCTAATAAATTATTATAATTCTGCAAAGTCTATTAACTGGTCTCTAGGTGCTATTAGCTACATAAAGTCTTTGCGGTGTACACCCTACAATATCAAATCAACGGCAGAGGCATTTAGGATCCTGGTATGATGTTACTGGGATGGGTTGGGACATTTATTTTCCAAATCCTACTTCCCGGTTATGCTGCTGCAAGTGTCCTCAATCCCAGCATGGACCCTTAAGTCCTCTTTGACTGTGCAGCCACTCACGCCAGATGCGAGGAGATGCAGAGAGCCAGCAGTATCGCATAGAAGCAGAGTTTCCATTCTGCTGGCAGCTCCGTACCACAAATCTGTCCCTGCCACTTGGGCAAAGCAGGGCACAGCACTACTATACTACGTCATGTTACGTTATACACTATACCACAACACGGAAAGGTGAGCAATTTAGTGTTAAGGTGTAAAGCCAAGAAAAATTTAAGCTACCTGGAAGCCTGGAGCTGCAAACAGTGACGGCCACATATATTGCCTATTTTGCTCAAGTCCGATTATTTAGGTTTCAGCAACCTCGGACATCTACTTGTGGCTTCTCACCATACTTACATTTCCATAATGTTTTGCAATATAAAATACTGACTTCTATTCATTCATATTTCCCCATGTTATTTAAGTTCATCTTCATATTAAAAATAAATGGATTTAAAATGTAGGCAGCTACATACATAAGCACTCTGCTTGAAAGACATACTTCATCTTTAAATAGCAGCAATCAATACACACAGTATATAACCTAAACAAATTTCTATTATGAATCCTTAATGGCATGCATGCTTTGGTCATTTTTATTACTAATATATTATTGATTTACAGAATACATTACCACCTTAGGCACTGGGATTTGCTGGAGTCCTTATATCCTCTATGTAGTTTTAGTCAAAATAGGAGCCGAAAGTCAATAACCCATTTACCACCAGCGTAGCCCCTCTACAGAGTTAGATATTTTAATGATGGTCTGACTCTCACAGTGGAATCACTCGTCTTACAGTGGCATTTATAAGTCATCGTTATTAATGTAAAATTATCCACCAGGCCTGCCTGCTTATCTTTCACCCTTCTTTATTGCCAAAACGCTTTGGGAGTCGCAATTCAGAAAAAAACACTGGCAGGCTAACCTTGCCGATCTCTCGCAGGGCAGAGTTGCTCCGGAATCAAAGCACCCACTTGGGCTCTTTTGCTCTGAATCAACGAACAGTTTTCTCTGTCTTTGTTGCCATTCACATCAGGGAGCGAGTGATTGACTCCTGTGGTTGCCCAGGAGAAAGGGAACCAAACAGTTTTCTTTGATAGGAATACTAAATCCAGCAGACGGGGAGAAGACAGCATGCCAATCAGTCCCCGCCACTACTGCCATAGCCAGGCTGCAGAGAACATGTCAACCGCTACTCAGTGAGGCTTCAGGAGAAGCCTACAATAAGATGGGTACATCATAATATTGTCACCCAGACCAAATCCAAAATGTTTGTTTACCACTACAGACGGAAACGGGGGAGAGTTTAGGGTTACAGTTACTTTGGTGAAACGATCCTACATTGTTAACCTATAGATTTACGTTACACAGACCCGACAGCACACACGTGTCTTGCCAGGATATTATCACGCCTTGGACAAGTTGGGCTTTATGTCAAAAGTTGAGCACAGAAATGGCAGAGATGCAGTATCGCAAGCATCATCAGTTCTTCAACTGCTCAATGAGATGACTCTCCCATAATCTCAAAATCAGTTACTTCCAGAGTAAATCCAAAGTAATATATTGCTTTTCTGCTTTTAATGTCTGTTAAGAGATGGATGAGCACCCAGTCCTTTGGACTTTGGAGAGAAAGGGACCCCTGCTTCTGTTTCCTCCTTGCCTTTTTTTTTTCCTAAAACCTGATGTATATGAGGACAAAAGAATAAAATACATACCGAGTAGGAGCGCTTTGCCCCCTTTTTGCAGAAGAACAAACAACTGCAACAGAGACAACAGTAATCAAAAACACGCCCGAGAAAATAACAGCCACAAAAAGCAAAAGTTGTATCAATTGCTTCGGCCTCTCTGCACACAGAAGTTAAGTGAGGTGAAGCGAAAAAGTTTAATTCACTGAACTGACTAGAATTAAACAAATAACCCATCTAAAAAGTAGGAGATAAGCTCCTAACAACCCGGCTGTAATGCACACTGTCAGACCAACTTTAAATTGACTTTTTTCATCCATTTTCCTGTTTCTAACCTAAAGGCAAGGTGCTCACCCCTTCCTCTTCCATTTCTTTCCCACATAGGGATGGTACACGTGCCTCGCAAGGGATGCTCAACATGAGCCAAATTTAGAAGCTGGCTCAGTCCTGGTCCTTGCTCCAACACCAAAGGAGACAGGAGAGCTTCGAATGCATGTGGAGAGGTCCCTGAACATAACAAGAGTATGAGGGGAAAACATCACGTCAGCTTTCCCTGCCTTGGCACCACCCGATCGTTTCTCTCTTTTGCAGAGATAACTCTGAGGACCAGCCACAGTGCTGTGGCAGAGGTCATCCTAGCAGATACAGGGCCTGACAGATCCCGAACAGACTCTTCCAGGCTATGGAAGGGCTCCTGACAGCCCACAAATACTGCAAAAAAAAAAAAAAGCCTCACCTTTTAAGCAGTACAGGAAAAAGCTTCCAAAATGCCAGCTGACATCCATGAGGCATTTTGTAAGCCCTCTTTTCTGCTTCTATCCTCATTCACCAGTGGCAACAAGAAAACAGGACCAAATAAAACATTATTCTGACTGATCTCTGTTACCGGATCTGTCACACATGGAGACAGTCCTGGAAATTATCCTCTCTCCATAGTTGCAAACCCCCTCTGGCATGGCTTGGGTCCAGATCCCTAAGTTAGAGGGCAATTCCCATTTTTGTGAATGTTTACTGCATCACCATCCCTGTCAGCACATGGACGCGGAGCACAGTGAACCCAGTAAACACTGAGAGTTTATTTCCATGTATCTTGTGCCAGGCAAGGACACGACAAAATACCACGTTTCTAAAATTAAACTCTCTTTATTAGCAGAATTAAATAAAGAGCTGCCACAACTTCACTTAACTTCAAAGCCATAGGCAGAAGTTTGCAGTAGTTGTTCTGATCAAATGCGTTATTCACCCAGATTCACACCGAACAAAGCAATCTATAAGGCACACCAGAACTGGAAAGCAATATTCAAACAATATCTCCCTCTCTCATTTTTAAACACACAGCCAACACCGCTCCACTGAAGTATCTTCCAAACAAAACAAATACCTTTCAAAGATATTTTTATATTTCTTTAAATGCAATTTAAAACAGCTATGCAAAATAAACAAACAAACAGAACCTACAGGAAACCTTTCCTTTCAGCCCAACTAAAAAGCTTAGTTGGATCCCACACAGTGGTTTGGGGGTCTTTTGTTTTTCGTTTCCTGCTCCCCTCCCTCAATCATTTCAGTCCGTGAACTAGGGCAGAGAGACGGTGGGTAGGAGATGAGGAGGCTGGAAGCTGTCAGCGGCAGAGACCCTGGCTCTGTTGGGCGAGCCTGTCCATACTCAGCATCCTTCTTCCTTTAGGAGCACACAGACCTGGGCATTGCGCTTCCTAGGGATCACTTTCTGTGGCATCTTTGCGCCCCTGCCATACAAACACCATGAACAACCATCTCCATGCCTGGAAGCCCTTCCTTCGTAGGTGGGTGCATTGAGAAACACCATTAGTAACTTCCTGAGGTCAGGAAGCTGAGGACCTCATCCCGGTCAGCTTGCCATAACCCAGAGCAACGGCCATTTTTGTCGCGAGTTAAGCAGCAGTCTATCTTTTCTCCGTCTTTTCTGCATCCTCCTTGATGGTCTTGGACTGAACCGACTCCTCAGTTTGCTCTTGATGCTGTCAGCAGCCCATCAGGGATGGGGCAGTTTCAAGGGATGCAATGATTTCTCCACCAGCATTAGCTGTACTTTATGCTTCAGGCATAAAGTACTTTATGCACAGGCATTGCACGGATGGAGAGAGTAGGAGTCAAGGCCGAGAGGAGAGGCTTCTTTTTATTTTTATCCTCACCTCGCCCTGTAGACATTCATCTCCTTCAGCTGCATCCTCGTATTACATTCAAACACTGGACAGGGCCCAGATATCTGCTCTGTCCCCCTGCTCCAGGGTATTCTCCAGTGTTGTCCTAGGATTACACCCATGCCTTGCCATAAGTGGTATTGCTGTACATCAGCTGCACGAACCTCCAGGCAAAAACCTCTCCTCTTGCATGGGCTTGTTATCACTACATGCTTGCATTTGCCTGCTAGCCACAGAATGATTGCACTGTATCTCACCAAAGCTTGGTCATATTTCCCTAGGCTTATTTTCCACTTATCAGCATGGCTGGGATTGCACAGCAGCTGGCTTGGCAATCCAGAGCAAACTGAATGGGCTGTTGACTCACAGCATAGCTGCATATACGGCAGTTGAATGTTTGGCAACCTCCTCTACCACTGCATGTACAGAGAGAGGAGGTCCGTACCTCCAGCCCACATGTGCTCCTGCATTAGGTTTTCAGCCCTTCCCTGGGTCTTTCAGTTAGCTTTGTCTCCACCTTCCCTGCTGCTAACCTGCATGCACCATGTGGATTCACTGCTAGGGAGTCTTTAATGTCTCTAGAAACTATGTGCTGGAGCCAAAGTTGTCAGCTATCTCATGGAGTTAACTCTGCCTTCTCCCGTACCTTGGTTCTGGGCAACAGAAGCACTACTGCTCTGCCTGGGACAAGGACACTCACAAACCCCAGGCAGCCCTGGGCAATGGTCCCAGCAACAGCTCCTCAGTCATACCTTGGAGTCACTGTTCTCCCATAAGTCAGGAAGCAAATTTTATGGTTGTTTTGTTATCTTTATCCTCCAGGTAGATCAGTGCGCAGACTCATGTCTTCCTTTCTCCAACACCCTGCTCCTGCAACGGAATTTTGTTCAAAATGAAAGTTTTTTCCGTGTGTTTGAGATCTTCCATACAGCTCTTCAATTTAGTTTGATGGTGACAGTGGTTTTCTTTTTCTTCTCCTTTTAATCACACTCTCATGTCGATGTACAGTTGGCAACACTCCTGCTTTGAGTGGGAAGCTGGGCTACAGCTCTCCAGAGGTCCCTTCAAACCAGCACTGTTGTGTTTCTTGCCCCTTGTCAGTCTCTGGCACACCGTCCTTTACGATTCTTATTCTAGATAGTACCTCAAACTGAACAGTTGCTTCAGGAACAGAATTAGCAAAGGTAGAGCTATGACTACAGCACACACCCTGATTATGTTCTCAGGTTGCCTCTCCTAGCCTGGCTTCTTTCCTCCCCGTACCAGGGAGGTTGCTATGGAGATTTCTTCAGAAACAAAGAGAAAAAGGAACACAAGAAAGACAAAGCACCGAGAAGGGCATGGAAGAGAAAACAAATGTTAACAGTACAATATCTTTTGTGTTTTCTCCAAATCTTCACCTAGAAAGTTTCTGATGAAGAGGCCAGACCCTCAGAACGCTCCTGCTCTGCGGGCACGTTGCCCATCACATTGCAAGGGCTCTTGGCAGTGGTGGGAGCCCCGGCGAATGCCACCTCAGCAACTCAAGATGCTAAAGGAGGCAAAGTGGGCACATATGTGTGCACACATGGAAAAGGAGTTGGTAGGTAACTTGGTGGTGGTTTTCTCCCAAGCAAAAGCTAAATATCCTCCTTACAAGCATGATATGAATACACTGAAACAGCTTCTTCTGCTTGGGAAAGAGACAGCAGAGAGAGATGACTGAAATGTCTAACATGGGTCATGATATGAAGAAAGTAAATAGGAAATAATTGTTCAGTACTTTTCATAATACCACAAGTGACAGAAGACAATAAACTACTCACAGTGGAAAGGTTCAAACAAGTAGAGTGATGCATTTTTGCACATAATATACAATGACCTTGGGAACTCACTGTCACAGGATAATGTAGAAGCCAAAGAGACATTCAAAAAGAGCCAGACAAATCCATGGAGCGCAACGTCCATCAGTGGCCATAACTCAACAGTCCAGATTAGAAAGTCTCCAGATTAGAAAGTCTTTAGATCAGAAACAGAGAAGGTATGCCAGGAGAATGATCACAGTCATGCTGTTATTCTCATACTACTTTTTCCCTCACCTCATCTGTTGCTAATTACTGCTGGAGACAGGGCACTGGGTGAGCAAGTCTTCAGTCAGACCCAGTAATGCTTTCCTTAGGGATGTTCTCACTGCTTGGAACAGAAGAAAGAGTAAGGTAACGTGTCTTCTGGCATCTCCCTAACAAAAATGAGTGTGATTGTGAGAAAGAGGGGGAAATTAAAGCTAATTAACAGAAGTTGACTTCTACCCAGCTATTGTGCAGAAAAAACCTGGAGAAGTACATGTGTTACTCTCTTCTCCTCTCCACCCTATTGCTCTATTAAATAAGATATCATTACATCAGTGTAAAAAGTTATTTCCTAAAGAATAGATTTGCAAAGCTTCCACTGGCTTAACATTGCTTTTCTTGAACTCTATGTTAAAACTCCCGTTGAGTTCAATGATGGCACTGAAGGGAGGCAGTAATGGCAGCAGGGGAGAACACATCTCACACGCTAATCCTCCAGCTAAAGCTAAAACTCACTAAGGGAAACATGTAACAGAAACCCAACACACATTACCTGCCTCTATCACTAAAACCTAAGCATTCAAAACACAACAAACAGCTCTTCAGTACCAACACACCGAAGTCAAGTGCGATCACAGGAGCACGGCCCGGCTCGTCATTCACACAAAAGCAGTGGAAATGGGGGCAAGCTGGAGATCTCAGCTCCAGTACATCCTTAGGCTCTGTTTCGGCATAGCGTTAGTCTTGTTTCATATGGGAACATGACTTGCATAATATTGTTATGTATTTATGCATCCCATCAAGTTACTGACTCTCGAGTCGAGGAAAAGAGATTTCAGTAATGATTCAATTGTTGAGTAAGGACAGTAACAATGCACAAGAGAGAAACCCTATTGGCACAGAAGCAGCTGTCATTTCAGCTCAGCCCATACTGGACACCACAGCAATCCAGTATAGTCAGTACTCTGCTAAGCTGCCATCTTCTAGCTCTCATAAGAGGGCACATATGGTGATGAGCAATGCCCAGTTAATCCAAAACCTGTATTCAAGTCTCAGGTTATCCCATCACAACAGAAGAAGAGCCAGTCCACATGACAGTGGGACCTTGCTCTGCTTTCCAGTCACCAAAAAAACCTTTCCCAGTTCACCCCCTGCTTCCAACCCTGCAGGAACCAACAACCTCTAAATCCTTTCTTCCTGGATGCAGGCCAGCATCCTAGGGGTTAATTATAAAATAAATATTGGTCAAATCCAGTCTATCCCACCACCAGCCAGATGGTGCAGCTGTCAAACAGCTCTGTCAGCGCGTAAGAATTAATTGTACTACTGGTCCTACCGTAAGCTCACGGCAAAGTTACATTTTAACAGTCAAATTAATTTCAAGACTTCATTTTCTTCTTGCCATTTTAAATTACCATTAAAAAAAGATACAATATTTCTGGAATATAATAAAACACTTTCCCATGATTTCTAGCACAGTTCTATTAATACACATCACTCAGCTTTTACAGCTTCTCCCAGCAAGCCTCACGTGAGATCCACACAACGATTCAGGAAAGGTTTGTCCTCGCTCCCTCATACATACCAAAGGCATTTTTCTACCACATTCTAATAAAATCTACAGGTTGCATAAAACAAACAAGGTATTACTTTACACAGTACATTGTTGTTCAAGATTTGTCTACTAAAAGAGGGAAAAAGCTTACCAAATGGCATGCATTTATAATGCCATTTTGTAAGTGTTTTAAATATTTATATAATACATTGAAAATAAAGAGCTGTAGTGAAGTACAGTAACAGCCTGGACAAATTCAATCACGGGGCTATTTCAGAAAGTAGCTGCCGAGGTCCTCAAATAACACAGCCAATAGAAGAACCATCAAAGGAAGAAAGTCACTGAAACAATAAATTATTGGACTAAAAAGGTTTTACTGCAGTAAGGAAATAAAGCCAAAGAAACCTCAGAAGAGTCACTTTGCTTAGCAGAAGTTGCTGAAATCACATGATGTACAGCAGCATCCAGCTGAAAATAATACCTCGGTCTGAATAACTGGTTACTGCATTACTCTTCCTCCCTCTCTCTTATCTTAAGGAACATGGGAATTGCACCTTTCAGGCTGCTTGAAGTTTCTTTACCATTGTATTTCAAGGCATTGAAAAATATATACCATCCAAAAAATAACAAAGATGATCTCTGAAAGTTAGTGTGGGGGGTGGTAATAAAAATATTTTAAAAAGAATTTAAAAGGGAAAAGCAAAAGCAAGAGAGACACTACCTTCCAGCTTGGTCCAGGACAGCATTTCCCAGTCCAAGTACCCCAAATTATCAGATCATTTCTGCCTACATCTCCCTTCATGGACAAAGGTTCCATGAATGACACTCACCTCCTTGCTGTCTGCAGGACAAGCACGCAGGAGTATGAAGGTGAGGGCAAAATGACTTAGGGGCTAAAATCCTAGCCTGTAAGATGTCAACCGAAGCTTTAGCAGCTGTCCCACAGTTGTTCCAAGGCAGTGACCTGCCCCTCCGCACACCACCAAGACTCAGAGGGTGCACAGGACCTTGTGGAACAAAACTGCACAAATTTTCAGGGTTGGGTTATTGCGTGCTGAGATGAAGAGAAGCAACATATGTTTGAAAAAAATAAAAGTTTCTTCCTTCTGTTAATGTCTACTCAATGTTTTACAATGTGGTTTAAGAGATGTAGGAATGATGATTAAAACCTGTTACATTCCCACTAAAGTGAAAAACTGGAGCACCTATAGCTGTGCTGCGGCCTCCTGTGCCTGTTAGCACGGAGGGGTAGCCCCAAGGCTAGCGAGCTGCGGGCAGCTGTCCGAGACCAACCTCGCACAGCACAGCGTGAGCAGAAAGTACCATCAGCTGTAGGAACAGCACTTTTCCAAATAGCCACTGCAGCCTGGCTCTGGAGTCCACATCCAGAAGACGATCCAGCAAGCAAGGCGCTGAGGAACTCAGCTTTCCTCTATATTTCTACCTACAAATGGGAGAACACAGCTAAGGCTACGCCTTGGTTGCACCAGCCTACCAGAGACCTGGCTGTATTTCTGCTATCCTCATCTGTAAGACCTGTAGACACACCTGTAAAGCCTTTTTGCATTTCTTAAAAGAAATGTATTATACCTATTTCTGGATGGAGAAGGGAGGGGGGGGAAAGAGCCCTGTGATCTAAAGCCAGCTTTTAAAATAACTCTTCTAGGTAAGAGTCAGTTCATTTTCACTCTACTGCAAGAGTTGTTTTCAAAAACAAGCAGGAAAAGATCAGGCTACACCACCAGTATGTTAATTTTGAGGACAGCAGCTTTTCTGAAAGAAACGTGAGCGTGCATCCTACAAGGCCTGCCACATGTACAAATGCATTTCCCCACAAGATAATCATTTGTGAGTTACCCAATATAGCATAACCGTGTGCCATGACAGACAATACAATATACTAACAAAAAAGTTTGCTACTACTTCACCGGATTTCATCATTTTTCTCACTACAAAAAAAGCATCCAAAACTACCTATTTTTACATTTTGTTTAAAACCAAAGTTCTGTAAGCCATCAGCGGTTCATCTTCAACTCATGCTGTTACCTGGTAATATCAAAAAGTTAGGGAAAAAACCCCACAGAATCTAAAATTTTTTCTTGCAGAACATGTACCTGGTTTTATGCATTACTTCACACACACGTGGATTAAGAAAGTATGCTTGTCAGGTTGGTGTTGTTCAGTATGTATAGCCCCCAGAAGAGCTGGCTGAGAATGTTCTGACAAAGCTTGTTCTTTCATCAGAAAATGGTGATCTGTCAAAACTAAATCTGTTCATGGGAAGAGGGGAAATTCTGAGAAATCTTTTTGGGAAAAGAAAAATGCGTAAAACCCAAAAACTTTCAAATTGTCAAAATGTCCAACTTAAACATCTTCTAAATGAAGAGATTAAACTAATCTTGAATGCCTTTTTATTTCCAAGTACGTATTAATCTTTTTTTCAATCAAGTTTTAAAAAAGTTGAAATTAAAATGCAGTGCTTCCAAATACCGTAAATCCAGTATTTTCACTGATGAGTTCTCATGCCCTTTTCCCCAGTCCCAAACCATACACTGATTAAAATTTGAGACTAACATTCCAGTCAGGATGGGAAAATTTTCCTTCTTTTCACCTCAAAATCATTTTGGCATGATCAAAAAAGCCTCTTTTTCCTCTGGCTTTTCTCAGCAGATAGGGAGCCTGCACTGTCACAGTCATGCACACAGTCACAAAGGATTAGGATTTTATGGAACAAACCATCTCTAATGAATGTTAAATACAAGAAATAGAAGATGGTATAAGAAAAACAACCGTGTTTATCATAAATTTCAATTTCTTAGAGAACATCAGAAAAAAATCCCCATTGCCTACGGCAAAATCTTCCTGCAAATCATACATTTTAGGAACTAGCTGCGGCATGGGAAGAGAGATCTCAGATTTTTTTTGTTTCTAGTGAAAGCAACCTCTCTGACAACAAATGCAACACAGCACAAATCCTGACCTAGATGATGCAGTTATAGCAGCAAAACCATCAAAATCTTCTTCTTCTAAGCTAAAATTACCACAGCCATTTTCACCCCATGCTTCTGACATTCAAGACATCTGGGAAAAAAAAATAAAAATCTTCCTTTCCAGCTCCTGTCAAACTCTGACTCAATAGGGAAAAGCTGAAATGTGAGTGTCTACCTGGTCATTCTCCATCAAGACCATATGGAGAAAAGACAGCACTCCCAGGAGGTTCTTGCAGAATTTTATTCTCTTACCTGAAAGTTTTTTTTCCATCTCAAATAGTTTAATAATTTCTTCCTGCATTGGGACCTCACCTAGTTGCAAAGTTGTAAGACAGGACACATCATAACACCACCATTCAGAAGTCTACCAATCTGGGTACGCACCAGTTATCAGAAGCGTAGTGATCATAGAATTGTTTAGGTTGGAAAGGACCTTTAAGATCATCAAGTTCAACTGTAAACCTAGCACGGCTAAGTCCACTCCTAAACCAGATCATCATACTCATTAAAGCCTGGCTGAACATCTGGATTTATGATAGTCATATTAAAAATGTATTGCCTTTTTAACTTAAGGAAATGTGACGTGGCATAAGCGGAGCTGCTGGTGAGTACCTGAAGACCAGTTTCTGCGGATGACCTTCGAGGTGGATAACGTCAGTGAGCTGTGGCATGGGAGTCAGCTCCCGAGACTGGCAGTAATGGGCAACTCCAGGAGGTCACAGCTGCTGAGCACCTAATTGCCACTTGAAAACCTGCGTCCTGGGTTATTAATGTTACTGCTGATAAACTCTCCCCTGTGCTTCCCCCCACAGCCATTATTGCTTGTATGATAGTTTTAAAGATACAGTCAGTGCTATCTATGTGATGAGCACCACATCAACGCTGCTTTTAATAAATGCACTTTCCTGCTGGTTATCTCCCTTTTGGCTCAGTGACATCCCCTCCAGCTCTGAGACTACGATACCAGCTGTGCCAAAGCATTTGGTTTGAGCTAACTCCTCTGTACTAGTGACTCTCCTGCTTTCTGTCAGGAGAAAAGACAAAGTTTGAATCTCACCAGGGAAGTGAGATCACTCATTCCTTCAAGCTTTGCCTCATACATTTGCGATGCCCTCATTGGTTTGCACTTTGCCTGGGGCAAAGTCCAGATGCTTTCTGTCAGTTGAGCACAGGGCAAATAATAAAAGCCTCCTGTTTTTATTAACAGCAACCTGTTAACTAATCAACACCACAAAATAAAAAGCAAATAGATCTCAAATTTTATTCAAGACCTACTTGGCATGTAAAATATCTGAAGCACAAGTGTTAGTTAAAATGAGTACATCCTGGCTGCCACTTGTGGAAAATTAGATATGCCAGAAATGTCCCCTTAATGTCATTTATCTCCAAAAACCTGCATGTCTCCAGAGCCAGCTGCAATTTCAATTCTTTACCAATTTCACTCCCTGGCTGCAGCAGAAGCCTGCAAGTGTGATTCAACTCTGACAAGCAGCTTGTTTGCTGTTGGTTTGAGTTTTTTGTTTTGTTTTTTTTTAAAAAAAAAGGCATGGCAGGGCTCTGATTTCATTGTCTCTGTAATTTCCATATAAAATGTGCGCAGCACATACACACAAAGACTGCAGGTTTTCAGGATTCTTTCAAAAAATGAAAACAGAGAACAACAATGCCTCACTGCCAGTCCCCCAAAAAATGAGTCTAGAATGTGAAAGTCAGTCCAGGATATGGCTTTTCTGCACATCATCGTAAGTAATAGAAGTCCTTCAGGCAAATCAAACCACAGTTGTTGCTGTGCAATTTGATGGCATTTACTGGAGCTGCACAAGTGTAACTAATTATTCATGTAGAAAAAAATTTTGTAAGCTCCAACACAGCAGAGGAACAATAACCATCTTTCCTAGCTCTAATTTGCTAGTAGGAATTTTTAAAATATAAATATAGCAATATCGTTGTCACCAGGATGGTGACGTTACAGCACAATAACTTACTCAAAGCAGGTGAACTCGTTACCATTAAAACGAGCATTTCTGTTCAACAGATTCCTGAGCAACCAAATTTTGCAGGCTCTTTAAGAGCTGGGCAGTTGATGCAAAGCAAACATTTTCTTTCTCTTTGCCTCTGGAGGCAGAGCCCACCATCTTTGTCACCTGCTGAGCTCGAAGAAAACATCTGCATCACAACCTCTGCTACAACACTGACATTACAGGAAAACCCAAACCCATGCATAGTTTAAAGCTGGTAGTTTTAAAAAGTTTTTGCTCTGTTGAATACCAAACATAGATGGCCACAAAAGTACTAAAGTTCTGACATCTTATTTACTTCCTAACTTCCCACAGATTTCAATGTCAGCTGAAGAGCTTAATTACTTTTCTGGACCCAGCCGCAGCTCCCTCAAACCTCTCTAAAAATCCCCACCTGAGTAGGAGTCGTGTGCCTGATCAGTAGGCAGCTCATATTGCCTGTGTACAGCTCCCCTTGTGCTAAGGGACCGCAGTGGAAAAAAAAAAAAACAACCTGATATACGCAGAGAGTCTATCTCCTTTCAGGTGATGTGCCCAGCATCCCTAAACTCCCTCTCCAGCGATGGAAGCCTCACAGATAGAGCAATGCTTGCGTTCACATTAACATACCTAGCAGTTAATATCAGCGCCCAGTAACTTTTCAACACACTACCCCCCTGCTGCCCCAAGCACACCTATAAAAAATATTAGGCTCTCAAGTTGAGCCCAAATGCCTACCCAATTAATGTAGCTGTCATTTATCTCAATGCTTTTGACATTAATATGGCACTCCAGCATCCTGCCAGTGATATAATGCCAATAGGATCAGATCTTGTTAGGCAGGGATGCAAGGAACAGCGTTTCATGAATTTTTTTAATGACCTTCAGTATTCCCCCTTAATCCAGGCTGTTTCATCAAAACTATAAAAAAAGACAAAGTTTCTGCAAAGGCAGTTTCCATTACCATCACTACAGCTGCACCGCCATAAATGTCCGTGGCACCTTCCCAAGCAAATAAAGATGACACAGATGACACACTCTATGCCCCAGAGAACTTAATTCTGACACATCTTGAGACAAAGACCAACGGTTCAAGCATGAGAGGGCAAGGGGTCACCCTGGAGACAAGGGAAGAGATTGATGTCCGCACAAAAAAGGTAGAGAGAAGAAAGAAGTTTTCCAGGTTTTTTTGCACAAAAGGCAGCTGGAAAGAGGAGGGGAGTAGGTAAGGAAGAAGAAAGAAATGATTCAGTGACACATAAAGCAGGAGGAAATGAAAATTTCTACCAAAACGCAGGAAGAAAAAGAAAGCCAGTGAAGAGATTGATGAGAAGCAGCAAGTGTTGTGAACATGGAGAGCATCCTCGTGTGTCTCACTCAAAATGTCAAGACAGTCTCAGAGCATCCACGGCACATTTAACTCCTGGCACAAAGGGTTTACGGTGACCTTGAGCGTAGAGATCTGTTTAAAGGACCATGAGCTTCTAACATTTAGAAGAAAAAAAAAAAAGACTTTCAGAAACAATACAACCGAAGTCCATTGCACTTCCCTTCTGGTTGTTAACTTCAAGCCTCGTTCCTGCAGCTCTTTCTTTACCAAATTATTTACTAAGTGCATTAACATAAATGGAACCAGAAGATTTATTTTTAATTTAAAAAAAAAAAAGAGAGAAAGACCCAAGCACACTGTTAATATTGCCAATGCCTTTCATGACTTCATTAAAAAATAAATTTTAAGATTCACCTTTAGTAGCTATTGTAATAGAGCTATTTTTCATTGACTCAGGGAAATTCCTTTCACATTCCTCTTACTATGAGAATGAAATGTAAAAACAGATCTCCTTTTTCTAAAGCAGAGACTTCCTCCAATAAGGAATCAAAACAACTAAATTATTTAACTGCCATGTATAGGAACAGTGAAAGGAAAATTAAATCATTAGCCTTCTTCAAAACAGGAAAAGAAAGCAATCTCTCATCAGATACTTGCTTCTTCAGCTATGAATGGTGCACTAATTATATTCAAAAGCACACGGCAAGATTATTAGAACAGGAGGCATTTTCTAGCACTTTCAAAATTGAACTTGTCTGTCTCCCAGGTCTTTCTGTGCTGACCAAGTCCTCCCAACAACGAACACCTCCCCGGCTCTTAGAGGGCATCAAATCACCATGATCCCGACTCTTAAGGCATGAGGTCAGAGGCAAGCTACCGGCGAGTTGCCTCCAGGGATCTGACCCACGTATTAAAGTCAAAAAAGCCCCACAGCATGTGAAGGAAGCTCAGCCAGGAAATACCACAGACATGCATTTTATCTCCCCTTCTGTTATCTCCCTTCACTCCTTCTGGCAGTGGAGAAGGAGCAGCCAACGTGGGTGCACGTGATACCCCACCAACACAACATGGGCTCTCTACCACCAAGCTCAAACAAACGGCACGTTTCAGAAGCTGCTTCCCAGTAATCCAAGCTTTCCCACACTTCCCGTGCATATAAACTGCTATTACACCTATTCAAAGAGCGTCTCCATGTCCCAAAGTGCCGAACAATGAAGCCGAGAGCTTTGAGCTAATCCAACACTTGCCGTACAAAGGAGTGCTAAACTGTAAGTAACTGCAAAAATCTAAGCAGAATTAATACCTATTTTCCTCCTGAAAGAAGACTGAGTACCAGAAACAAAAAGCTATTATGCTTTAGATGAATGTATGAGGGATTATGATTTCCTTTTAGATATAAAACAGAGTGAAAACATAATCTGTCGCAAGGACAATAATTCAAATAAGCAAAATCAGAGATTCTGTTTCATTTGATACCCATATCTACATTTCCTTGCAGCCTATTAAGCATAGAAGGCTAAAACCTTCTGTTTTCAAGGAAGTGAAGTGTGAAAACATGCAGGTTACATCTCTAAAAAAAAAAAAAATTAAAAAAATTTTCTCACATTAGCATTTTCATTCCTTTTATTGTATCACCTACTCCATCCTCCTCCCTGCCCGCATTGCAGAACAGTGCCAGCGATTTAAACAATGACCCAAAATAGTCCAAAAGCCCCTCAGCAAATTCATCTGTGCATCTCAACCTAGGTGTGCCGGCGTGGAAGACAGAGGGAACTATGCCACAGGGAGAGTTTTGCTGACAAACCCAAAGGGTGACAGGGTCCCATCAGAGGGAGTCCCTCAGAGGGATGCTGGCTGGGCCAGGAGATGCAGCACAGGGCTCTATGCTCTCTTCCATGGCATTTGGAGCTCTGCAGGAGATACGACCCAGGCAACCAGTTGCTCTCCAGATCATCTTTCCTAGTCTCCTTTGGGTATTTTGGTTCAGTGTCACTCAACGTAGTGTCAACCGTCACAGTGAGGCTTCAGAGCAGCTGTCAATCAGCAGCTGCAGGGCACGGCTCACCCGGGCAGAGCACAGCAAAGCAGAGCTGCCTCCAGATACCACAGGTCACGCAGGGGTTTTTTTGGAGTAAAAACCAAGTATCCCCAAGTGCTGTGTGTGCAGCAGTGGGACCTCCTCCAAACCGACACAGGATTGTCTATCCGAGCAAATCGCCACGGCGGGTGCAAGTCAAGGCATGCCTCTCTGATGTACAAATGCAGGGCAATGCGAGAATACAACGTACGTAAGACAGACCACACTGCCAAAAAAAGTATCAAACCCAACACTAAGGTTATAGTTATACTGGTGAATTAAACAAGGCCTGGACACTGCCACAAACACTAGCACATGATTACTACCCACATACAAACTCTTAGCACTGTTCCTGGCATGGGTTTCAGCTCCAGCAACAACCTTCTCCCAACATCTAGGTAAGGCATAGGGCTTAGGATGGGACAAGGACCATATTCTGTAAGTCATCTGGAGGCAGTCACCCTGTTTGTATATACACCACCTTTGTATATACAGCCTAGCCACACCAACCACCTCAGAGCTACAGCAAATACCGGTATAACCAAACTGGAGTCAACACAGTTCATTTGCTGGGCAAAGAGCAGAGCACATCCAGCTCTCACACCAATCCCTGCAATATTGCCAAGTGTTTGGATACTGCCGTGGCAAAGCCAGTGTACGACCCTGAAGCATACAGAATAGCTTTGTTGTCCTCAAAAAAAAAAGGGGGGATCTGATCACTCCTGCTCAAGAATGAGCAAGTGAGCAATTTCTGGAAGTAAAGAATCTGAGAGATATACTGTGGAGTGTCTGGTTGAACACAGCTCCAAGTCAAGCAGACAGACAAGCAGCCTCAAGATTATACCAGCCATGGCACTTACAGCATTTATATTCTGTTTATACAAAGGAATTGTTTTCAGCAGGTCTCAGTATTTAAAATCCTTCAAACACCCCCATGTAATGCAGTAAGAAAGGTTAAGGTGTCATTCCCCCGGTGAATTCTCAACATAATGCGACAATGGTAAAGCAGTGGTTTTGTTCATCAGGTTAAATACAGACCCTGCCACATCACTGGAAATGCTGGGGACACCAGGCCCTCTTAACAGAGCACCACACACGTTTTGGCATTGCCTCGCTTTGTGCATGCGTGGTTTTTGCAAGAGATGGTTTGCAACAGCTTTTATAAAATGGTAGCAGAGTTAATGTTTGTCTCTGCTTCCCCAAGCACAAACTATACCCACTTCCCTCATCACACGTAGATAATGTGACCCAGAGCAATGCCTTGAAAATTTGGAATAATGGCTGTAATCCTCCGAGTTTGATCTTGTGAGACTCGAGCTGCCCAGAGCTCCCATATAAGCCATCCAGCAATGAGATTACTCTGCTTCTGGCAAAGGACACTTTATAGCACCTTACAGGACTGAGCTCTGCTCGGTTTCTTCTATCCATAAGCCACGTGATGTGGCTTGTCTAAATCACTAACCAAAATCAAATCAGACCAAATCATGCACTGTAAATGTGACAGCCAAACAGAGCCCTTCATCTCAAATAATACGACAGCAGCGCATAAAAAGCAGGAGTGCTAGTGCAGTGTTTTCAAACACGTTTTCGCACTGTACAACAGTCACATGTTGGGAACCCATCACCAAAGGTTCATCCCTGAAGACTTCCGCGGTGTGCCACTGTACCACCAAGGAGGAAAACATCTATGGTGGCCTGCCTGCTTCCCGCCACCCTACGCACATATTTCCACAGATGCCACACACATGGAAAGGCCCCTGCGCAGGCCCACGAAGTGCTAGAAACAATGCTGTCAAGGAGAAGGAAGAACAGCACATGGTCAGTTCCCTTCATCCCAAGATTT
>NW_009593951.1:0-10443 GCF_000690535.1 Cariama cristata | reverse complement strand
TCCCCAGCCGCTGCTCTCCCGAGTAGTCTGGCTGCAAAGCAGAGCCCTTACGAGCGTGCAGAAGCAGGACTGAGCCCTGCTTATGCAGGGTAAATCCGTCTGTACTTAGATTGGAAGTAGCAAAGACATAAATGCAGATAGACAAAAGCAAGGCTGCATTTTCAAACAGCAATAGGAAATCTGACATCTCTAAAATGAGAGGTGGAGAAGAAGTGTCATCAAGAACATACCAAGGCCCAAATCAGCATGTAAGGGCAGCTTTAATCTGCCAATAAGCCTGAAATAGCACAAGACCCAGTCACCAAAACCACAAGATGTCACATCGAATGTCTCCTGCTGCAGCTCATTCATTCCCATCACTACCCAACCCAAAGATAAAGCTCATTTGGGCACTTTTATTTACACAGCGACTGTCTCTCCAAAATGCACGACAGGTACACAGTCAGCTCTGATGAGTTCCAGGGTGAGAAACGAGACAGGCGAGACGAGGGCTGCCACTCTGTTATTTGATATTGGAGATGCCAGGCCTAAGGCTGTGTTTCTGAACAGTCATTCATACGTGATTTCAGTAACTGTGTATCATCTTCCACAATAATATCCACAATCAGTGGTGGTGTTGATGTTGATTACTTAAGTTTAAATACAAAACATAATGAGATGCTGTAATTCCATTTTCAGACAGTTTTACCCTGAACATTAAACATTATTCAGCTTATAAAAAAAAAATCACTTTAACACAGTCATCTTAAGGGACTTGCATGTTTTAATCATCAGTTTTAATTAGGCTAAAAAGTAGAGTATAAATCAAGGCCCTTTTTTGAGGCACTCTCAAAAGGCACAAAAAAGGTTCCATTCTTTATTTGACTGAAGTGCACATTATGCTAAAGTGTTAATGAGAACAAACGAGAGTAACTGAAATCAGTCTCCTGCTAATTTTCATAATTTGTAGTGGAACACTTTTCTAATTAATAATAGACTTCTAGAGACATCTATGTTGACAAATACACACATGCTGCACTCCTTTACCTTTCTGGCACCTCTCCTCAGTGCTGATGTACACATAAACGTGCTTTCATACCTTTTTTTCCTACAAGCTGGTTAGCATCGAGAGCTTGCATTTTTTCCATGAGTCTTATGATTGCATCACACTGCCCTACTGTTTGGAAGTCTACAATATATTGATATTTCAACACTGAGGATATCAATAACAGAAACACAGTTCTGCATTCCAATACACACTGAAATAAATGTGCTTTGCAGCCAGTTGTACCATAGAATTTGTAGAAAATAATACGTTTAAAAAAAGTATATTATTATTCAGGTCTCAATCTCTCTATCTCTAAAGTCTACAGCTTAATTGTGTTGCTTACATGCCCGTGGCTGTCAGTTGACACGTTAGTCCAAGTCAGCCAAAGCTATCAAGGGTATCATGGAAGGATGCATTTGTGTGCCTTCGGTACCCATGGACACTGGAGATCATTGCTTGGACACCGCAGGTCATGAAAGCCTTTGAGGCCTTCTGCTGCTCCCCATCCATTCTTCTGGCTAAGCCACTCTGGCCAATTTTGTCTTAGGCCTAGAAGAATGTTAAAAAGTGAGGGGCAAACCACCTCATAAAACACAAAACCCACCAAGACGAGGCACCCGAGTGCTTGCTGATTCTTTGCCATACGAGTCTGGTACAACACATGAGCAATTCTTGTGCTTATAAAACCTGTCTTTCTGCACATACCAGCCTTAGCAGTCAAGACTGAGAAATAATCTGCATAGTAAGCAAAAAAAAAATTCACTTTTGCTCCTCAGATGTATTTGGTTCTAGCTACTGCCCAGTTATAACCTGTTTCTTGCGTTCTAGTGGGTAGCATGCTCGAAGCTGATGAGAAAATTTGTCTTCCATCCACTATTTGTTATTCATACATTCTGCGTGCCTTTGCCCTGGCTCCCCGAAACCTGTTATATGTTGACATCAACAAATAGCATCAAACACTAGTAGGTGGCGGCGTTCATTTACTAAACTACCCCATGATGTCAAATCAACTGAATGTATTCCTGAAGTGTTGCCCACATCAGCACAGGCCTAAATTTGAAAGCATTTGCCTCGCCCTCTTAAGACAGGCAATTTCATTTCATTTTAATTTATTTTAAAACCCTGTAATCTCTCTCAAAGCTCATGACTTTTCCTAGCTGTTCCATCCCCCTGACCCAGCTCCCATTTCCACCACATGTACCAGAGGCCCTTCAAGGAGCATCACAAGCAACAAGCAGCGAGCGAGAGAGGAAGGGGTGAACTGAAGAAGAGTAGGAAGGTGGCGATGGAGGAAAATGCAAGGAGCGTGAAAAGTAACTGAAGGCTTAGGATTTGTGCATGCAACAGCCCAGTCCTGCCAGCTCTACAAGAAGATTTTCTTATTACTTAATTGCATTCACTATCAACCTCACATGTCCTTTGCAGACTAAGCCATTACTCATGCAACTTGGGTTAAAAAAAGATGCAGGCAGTGCCTCCAGAGAAGTCTCTCTCCACTGACCACAACCCTTAGCACACAACCCTAACTTTTATTAAATTAAAAAGTAATATGAATCTCACAAGAAGCAAACAGAAAAGCAAACGATAGCTTTCCATGACAGAGAACTTCATAGGCACACGCACATCACTATTATAGTCACCTAAGTCAAATTCTTACTTGTCATGGAAAGGCAGCAACTTCAAGCCATGCCTTCAAAAGGCTCCCTGAACTAGATTAAGGACAATACAGGTTTTTTTATTTTTAAATGGATGTTGAAAGCCTAAGGTAATCACTTATTTCTACACCGTAGGTCTTTTAAGAAAAACACTAAATATCACAAGGCATGCTGCAAAATATCACAAGATATAAGTCAACGATACCAACTTCAGTGATGCAGGAGATGAGTTTTTTCTGCCTAATACACGATAATTTATTTTTCTTTTTATTTCAGTAGTCTAGTCACCAAAAAGCAGTTCTAAAGTCATCAAGTAGCCTCTGGAAGTTTATTTTGAAATAATTTACGAGAATGTTAGACTGAAACATTATTTTTAAAAAAAAAAAAATCTAAAAGGGAAAAATAAAACATTTCATTTGGACTCATGATGAAATATAGTTTAATCCAAGCTGGTTTCAGTCAAGAATTTTCCTCCTGGTTAGAAGTTTCTCCTCAGTTAGAAAACTGACCCCCCCATACCCCCAAATGACTTAAAAGAAATAATTATTTTTCTTCTTATATTCCTCAAATTTCTGCTCTGGTCATCAAACGTCAAAATCACTTTTTCCTTGTGAGTTTGTTTTCCTCCATCCACTGAGGTCAAATGAAACGTAAGAGGTTTCCAGGAGCCCTCACAATGATGCAGAGTTTTCCTAACAAGTACATATTGAATATGTCTCCAAAACTCAGCCAACAGCTGGCTCTGATGGGAAAAATCATTCTGCAGTAGAAAAATGTCAAAACTCAAAATAGGAAATCTTCCTTTTTTTTTTTTTTTTAAATCATGAGTCAAGTGAATTATTCCCTCTGTAGAAGTTTTCAGCATTTTCATAGAATGTCTTTAATGTCAGGAGTTTCAGAAACTATTTACATCTTACCAGGGATCTAAGCATGTACCGTTTCTGATGATGATCCTACTTGCTATTAAACTAGCTAATCCAAAATTAGGCAAATACTTAATAAGTGCCATTAAGGGCATTTTCCTGGATGATTTTCTTGAACATACCCAAAGATCACTCTCCACTGAGCAGGGGATAGCTTAAACTTTAGCAAGCACGAGGATGCAATGAAGCACAAGGTTGGGTTTAGCCATTTTTATCTCAGTTCCTTGGGGAAGAGTATCCCTGATACCATATGCCTCTTTCATCTCTAGTGATGCACACAAAGACCAGCTGTTGCTCCTCTTTAGATACCACTCTGTTCACCAGGCAGAAAAGTATCTCCTAGGGCAAGGAACGATGCCAAACAGAGTGTTCTTCTGAGAACAACTACCTCCTCAATTTATTATCATCCAAGACCAGTCAGAGAAAGTAGGCAGTCCATTTTGAAAATAAATGGGATTAATCAATGAATGAATAAACGCTCTGAGCCCAGGCGGAAAGGAGGAAGAGATTGCCAGGGCACAACAGTTTTACAGTGTTTGTTCTTTGTTTTCTCCCCTAGCTGGAGATTGCCCAAGGAGGAAGCACCTGGTGACCAAGAAGGGTCCCACATGAAGCACACCACGACGTGTTCAGAAATCGATCCCCATCCAGCGCACGATGTGGTGCCCATCCATGCTGCTGCTGTGCAGCATCCCCAAAGACAGATTTACAGCAGTACTGTGACAATTCCTTGCTTCCCTCTCACAGTTAAGTGGCCTTTGGGAGAGATTATAGCTGAAACCACAGTTGCGAAAAATTACTCTGTGCTAGGAGCGTTAAGACACACATATGCCTATTCCCTCCTCAAATTCTTCACTCTAACTTCTGCTTTTCACTTATTAAAATACCATCCGCATCTACAAGTATCAGCTCTGAGGTTTCAGTACATATCATATAAGAATACTATGTTGTTACCAAAAACGGAGCACTGCCCACATTTCACACGCATTCACTCGGATCCCCCATGTGAAACCATCAAGTGGAAACCACAGCATCCATAAAAAAAAACTAATGGAGAAATGTTTGCAGGGAAGATAAAATAGCTGATTGCACCACCACCACAAAGCAGATGGAAATAGCAACAAATGACAGAAAGGAAGAGATGTTGGCACAAGGAAGATTAAATGAAATGAAAAATGAAACGTGCTTAGACAGTACCTAGCCTGAAAAGATGTTGTGCTGGATACTCTACAATTATCCAGCAAGCAGTCTTTGGCTCTTCAGGCTTTAGAGCACAAGTGTGACAAAGTTAGAGCACCTCAGCAATGGGGGCCGTTGACTCAGATTCACCATGACAAGGATTTTAACATTTCCCAGTTTTTCATTATTGCCTTCGCAGATTTAAGCTTGTACTAGCAGCAGAATCAAAGGTGCAATAAAATAAAAACAGCACAGGATACAAATACTAATAGTACCAAGCATACCCATAAGGTACACAGCACACTGGGTGTCTGCATTGCAAATCAACACTGATACATTCTACACATGTAAAATTTAAGGCATTCAAGTTATGATCCAAAAGAAATACAAAAGCATTCTCAAAGAACATTATTCTGTTTCCATTTTACGATTTTTTTTTAGTGTTGTCAACCAGTCTGTGAAAATTTCCATATGATCTCCCGAACAGAAAATGGGATTTCTTTGTCTGAAAAAAAAAAAAAAAGTAGAAATCCTGGGTATAAATACATTATGGTATTTTAAAAAAAAATTATAAAAAATATTCAAAGCCTGGGAGGAATTATTGTCTGAAAAACAGAAGAATTAAAGTATCAGTTTACTGCTAATTCACTGTGCTGCAAACTCCCACCCAAACGTAAATAAACTCTGTGTCCTTTAGGTCAGGTAAATGAAAATAGTCTTTACAACCTTCTACCAATAAAAGGCATCTGTCAAATTTGCAATACAGAGATGAAAAGCATTTGAAAGTTAAATTTGAAACCCCAGACTGAAACAACACTGTGCTTTAATTTAAACACATTACACTGCATGGTTATTATTAAGCTCTTCACTCACAGTGTAATTTAAGTGCCATTTTGATATTCTGTTTGAACAAAGAGGTGTCAAATTAAGGAAACTGGTGTCAAGTCCAGAAACTTTGTGAAAATGAAGCCCTATCTGTAACAGCACCCTGTAGGGTTTCGTTTCAATAGCATCATCACAGAAATTTAATGGTGCTGTAGCATTTGCCTCATAGACCCCCATCCTCTACGAAACGACTTCCACAGCATCCTCGTTCTGCTCAGCCGTGACTGCTGTTGACAAATTATACGCAATCGGCAGCTAATACTATAGAACAACTCATGCTGTCACAGCCATGTGAAGCCCACGGCTGCACGAGGTCTCCAGTGCTAGACTGAACCTGCACGGTTACGCCGACAGGCCGCACTGCCCTTAACGCTGACTTTTGACATTCAAGGCCCAAGAGGACTATGACCTCAATGGCTCTCCTCAACCCTGCTAACACAGGGAAGGCGAAGAAGTGGGGCCAGACGCCATCCACACAAGAAAGCAGCTGGCAGTGGTGAACCAGCTACACTTCAGCCGCAAAACTCCCATGCAGTATTACAGGTTGGGGGAAGAGTGGTCAAGCGGAAAAAGACCTAGGGGTGCTGGCTGACAGCTGGCCAAATATGACCCAGCAGTGGCCCGGGGTAGCCAAGAAGGTCAATGGCATCCTGGCCTGTATCAGCAACGGTGTGGTCAGCAGGACCAGGGCAGTGATCGTCCCCCTGTACCCGGCACTGGTGAGGCCGCACCTCGAGTGCTATGTTCAGTTCTGGGCCCCTCACCACAAGAAAGACCTTGAGGGGCTGGAGCGAGTCCAGAGAAGGGCAACAAAGGTGGGGAAGGGTCTGGAGCACAAGTCTGGTGGGGAGCGGCTGAGGGAGCTGGGGGGGTTTGGTCCGGAGGAGAGGAGGCTGAGGGCAGACCTGATCGCTCTCTACAGCGACCTGAAAGGAGGGGGTAGCCAGGTGGGGGTCGGTCTCTTCTCCCAAGTAACAAGTGACAGGATAAGAGGGCATCGTCTGAAACTGCACCAGGGGAGTTCAGGCTAGAAATGAGGAGGCATTTCTTCCCAGAAAGAGTCGTTGGGCATTGGAATGGGCTGCCCAGGGAGGCGGTGGAGTCCCCATCCCTGGAGGTGTTTAAGAAAAGACTGGAGGTGGCACTTAGTGCCATGGTCTAGCTGACATGGGGGTGTTAGGGCAAAGGTTGGACTCGGTGATCCCAGAAGTCTCTTCCAACCAAATCAATTCTGTGAACTGTAAACCAGAAGATTTTTCTTTTTTTTTCTCTTTGTTTTGGCTTGTTCTCCAAGGGTACCGAAGCTAGTAAGAGCTTGCAGAGCATGTTCGCTGGACAGTATCTTCCCCTAACCATTTTCAGCCTGCTGTCCATTCGGAACACCACCTGACAAAAAGGACAGAGTATAAATAATTCCATTTCTGCAAGTTTCATGGAAGTGAGCAGCAAGGCAGCAGAGATAGACTCTACTAGCTTCTCCAGTGAAGGAAAGCATCCAAAATAGAAAGCAGTCTCCATTATTTCCTTTGCCTATGAAACAAGCTATCTTTTCAGAATGAAGTTTAAGTAGTATCTCCCTCAAGGATGACCACAGAAATCTCTTCAGACTATTTACTAGAAGTTCAGGGTCAGACAAATTTTCTGACTTTCAGGTCTTTCTACATTGGACACAGGTATGTCAGGAAAATGGTTTCCTGATGTCAGTGTATAATCTGCACAAAAGTTACAGGAGAAGAATTACGTAAGATGCTTTCTTATGTGCCTTTCTTCCTGCTAAAGGGATAGATTGCACGTGCCATGCTGACAATCTCAGCCATCACATAACCTCCTAGTCAGGTAATAAATTATTTACTACAGCTCTCTATTTGAAAGGGAGTCAATTCGTTAACTGGCCATCAATTAATACTCAATATGACCAATATGAAGTAGAAGAACTGTTGTGAACAGCACAGCTCTTGAAACAAAGAGTGTCCTTTTTAAACCAGATACCTCTGTATTCGAGCCAGTATGTTGCTTCACTGAACATCTATTTTAATACATAAGCGGTTACATTTGTTAGCAAGACATCCTGTTGACACTTATTCAATCCTGCTCCACTTTGGCATGACAGTCTTGTGCGTTCTGCAGGGTTCAAGTGAGTGCTCAGATATATTCAAAGCATTCTAATGCAATATATTTGAGGGCATATGCCAAAAGCTTTGTTTCCCAGAACAAAGTCTGAAGGGCAGCATCCCCTTGAGGACCTTGCAAACAAAGTTACCCTGGAGACAGTCTCTGAGGAACAGTGACAACTCTCCACAGACAAGTTGATCTGCTGGGTTTGGTATTTTTAAGGGGGTGGGTGCGGGGGGAGGGGGGACGTGTGTGTGTAGAGATGGGTTTTGGGTTCTCCACTCCTTGTTTAGGAATCATAACGTTTGTAGGTTATTTAAGGATCTTTATAATGAGAAAAGTCCTTTGCTCCCTCTACTATACAATAGCATCATTTTACTGGCATGAAATACATAGTTTTCACAGTTCATTCACTTTCTTTGCATGATGTTCCCCTCCACTTTGCTTTGAACTCTATAATCTAATAAAAGCAGAACTTGATCAACCTCTCTGCTCAAGAACTGCGGAACTTGTACTATCTGCATACAAGTCTTCATCTTGCACAGCTTAACTTAATTGGTCAAGTCTGGCATCTCCTTTCTTAACCTGCTGCGGGAAGGTGGGTCAACCCCAGGAAACACATTTCAGACAAGGAACCCAACCACGAGAGAAGAACCCCCACACACAAAGCTGTGGGATTTGCAACTCACCTGAGACATCACAACAAACTCTGATAAGAGATTTTTTTCTTTATGTTGGCAAAGCCACATATTCAGCTTAATAAACAAACATTCCCCCAGGCTTCCCCAGAAAAAATACCTTTGCTACAACTCTTCAGACAGCTCTAGCTAGTATTACTATTACTTTCAGCTCTAACTAGCTCTTTCCTCATAGCTTTAACTAGCATTTCTATTACTTTCCAGGTAGTATACCTGGCTACTATGCATCTGATAGGTGTGTTTGGCTTCACACATAAGGCTGTAGCTGTTTAAGCATTATTACTGTATAACCACCAATGAATATATAAAAACTAAGGAACATTCATCAGCTCTGCATTTACCGCCTCCATAAAATATTCAGATTGCCACATCCCAGTGTAAACCATCCAAAAAAAAAAAAAAAATCAAAAAAAAAAATCACACGTGGTGAAGTGTACAAAAATGGTCTTGGCACCTAAACTGGTTGTGAACCTAACTCTCACAGAGGTTTGTACCTCACAGCTCCCATTGACGTTAAAGTTTATCCTTTTTAATTTACTGCATTTTCATGAGCGCTAGACAGATGGAACCTGTCTCCTTGTATCAACTGTTCTGTGCCCTAAGCTCCTCCTTTTTTAAGCTTCTCACTGTTATAGCACTCCAGAGTGATATCGGATACACCCGCCCTCCTCAAAAGTTACTCTTGATTGCATTTTGCCAACTGGCCAACAAGGGATAACGAAGTTCAACATGTCAGTACTCCCCCAGAACTAGAGAATTCCACATCTGTCCTGTATTTACTATCCAAAAAGAAAGAGGCTGTATTTGTGCAAGGGCCCTGAGAAAACAGGGTTGTCACCAGATGTTCCACGGCTGAGAGTCTGCGTAGCCTCAAGATGTGAGGCTAATCAGTGCAGACCCTAAATAATTAAGTTACTATGCTTTGCAAGAACTACTGCCTGGTTAGAGGAGAAAGCCGACAATTCAGCACCCTAGTGAGAAAAAGGCAGGAATTGCTCAGATATTATATAGGTAAACGGGGGACAGCCAGCATTACTGGGGTAAAGAGTGCACAGGGCAAAACATGAATCCACATCAAGCCAGGCATCAAAATAGAGCAGTTCCACCATTTGGGGCCCGCTAGGAAGTTTTTGGCACCAGTGGTACAAACCACAGCATATGGCAAATAGTCTAAACCATTTGGGTTTCTACTAAACAGGATTCCCACCCTCATTTTTAGTGTCCTTGTGGAACTGAATTAATCAGAGCATACAGGTTCATCCATTTTGTGCCTCATCTTCTCCATCTTATTGTCTTCCACCCCTTTAATCTAAGGTTCCAGCAAATTCAGGTACACGATCTGAAACAAGGATTGTAGCTGTCAGGATGCAAGGACGTGCTTGCGGTGCCTCATGGCGACTGCTCTGTGTCCAGAGAGGTAGAAATGCTAAGGACATGCCAAAATAGCTTCCCACAAATAAGAGCTCATCAGCTCTCAAAACTTACATCCAGACCTCTTTTGTCAGACATAAGCATAAAGGTAAGCAAATATTTTGATTTTTTTTTATGGTTGTCTCATAGAGTAACACGTGACTTCCAAGTACTTTTGTTAGCTAGGCTCAGAGACTCTAAGGTGTCTGATAATTATCAAATTCATTATGTATTTGGCATCTAACCAAGATGCCAAATTATTTATTTTTACCAGTCAAACTAAGGAAAACAGCTAAACATTATTAGATTTCTTAGTCCTCAGAATTCCCCCAGGGTAATATCTAACAGTAATATTTTTAATTGCATATGCCTGTAAGATTACAAATTGCAAAAAGAGCCCAGATTTTAAGTCATGTCAATGAAATGAAGGCATGTTAAAAGTTCCTTGCATTATTCCAAGTTTAGACGGACCAGCTTTCTATAGGTTTATTTAGATATACAGCGTGAAAATAGTATTTAAAGTACACACACATGCATTTATATATATATATATA
>NW_009593950.1:11334-11994 GCF_000690535.1 Cariama cristata | reverse complement strand
GTCGGCTAGGAGGTGTGTTTTTCATATTATAATGAGGATTACAGTATCTCTGGTGGTCGTTTACTTCCTTTCATAGTCTTCACTTCGGTGAGGAAAGTTAGAAAGCAAGGAGGTTTGGATGATACCGATCCTTATATCAGCATCAGTTGCTGTGGTGTATATATAGATACACATTCATGTAGGTACATATATAGATCTAGACCTAATTTTGTTTGGCTTAAGCAACTGTTTGTTGTATAATTATTGTAGCATTAGGAATATTGATTTGTTGTATGTTACAATGTTTCATATGAATGTGTATGCGCTCTGGTGATGATTATGAGGAGTGAAAAAGGCACCAATTAAGACAAAAGGCAGAAAGCAAACAATACTTCAGAGAGATGCAACACATAATGACTTAGCAAAAGCATTTGCTAAGGGCTTAGAAAAGGGGGGACTTGAAACAAAAGGGTTAAATCTTTGCCTTAACCAGTACAAGGTTACCTCCCCAAGCGTAGATAAGGAGGACAGGAACCACATTGTATGCAGGCCCTATTAGGCAAGGGAAGACCAGTTTCAATCACCCTTGAAGACAACGGCCTAGGACAACTCAGCAGTTTCAGCCAAAGGTGAAAAGCTTACTGTGAAGAAGACTGCTGCCTTCCTCCCAAAGACCCCCGC
>NW_009593950.1:9524-11309 GCF_000690535.1 Cariama cristata | reverse complement strand
GGGAACCTGTGATACTGAATTCCTGGAACTAATTGTAATATCCCTGCCTATTTCTCAGAAATCTAATGAATATAAAATTATAGAATCATTATGGTTGGAAGAAACCTCAAAGATGGTCAAGTCCAACCATATACCCGATATGTATACCTATGTGGGATAAATACCTGGGTCTGTGCGCTCTGGGGTGTGCAAGTTTGGAGGAGCGATCCCCCTTGCACCCAGTGCCAAAATAAACATACCTGCTTTATAAGTCTCCGCGAGTTGTAGGGTTTGTTTCCACACGTCACCAGTGCAATGTAGAGTGGGACAATCCCCTCCTTCAGCTGGCTAACTATGCTGTGCTTTTCATGCACCCCAGGACACAGTTGGCCCTTCTGGCTGCCAGGGCACACTGTTGACTCATATTCAACTCGCCATCAACCCAAACCCCCAGATCTCTTTGCACAAGGCTGCTCTCCAGCCTCTCGTTCCCCAATTTGTACATATAACCAGGATTACCCTGTCTCAGGTGCAGAATCCGGCACTTGCTCTTGTTAAATTTCATACAGTTGGTGACTGCCCAGCTGTCTAGTCTATGCAGATCTCTCTGTAAGGCCTCTCTACCCTTGAAGTCCACAGCTCCTCCTAGTTTAGCATTATCAGCGAACTTACTTAATGCACATTCAGTTCCTGTGTCCAGATCATTTATAAAAATATTAAAGAGCACTGGCCCTAAAATTGAGCCCTGGAGAACCTCACTGGTGACTGGCCACCAGGCTGGTGTGAGCCCATTTATTGTAACTCTTTGAGCCTAACTCATCAGCCAGTTGCTTGCCCAACATATTATGGACTTGTCTAGCTGTTTGCTGTACATTTTGTCCAGAAGGGTGCTGTGAGAGACAGTATCAAAAGCATTGCTAAAATAAAAAAAAACCCACATATCTGCTCCCTTCCCCTGGTCAATATATGGGTGACCTTGTCATAAAAGGAAATTAAGTTAGTTAAGCAGGACTTTCCCCTCATGAACCCATGCTGGCTATCACTGCATTTTCTCTCAAGTATTTTTCAATAAGTCTCAGAATAGACTTCTCCATAATTTTACCTGGCACTGGAGTCAGACTGACAGGCCTGTAATTACCAGGATCTTCCTTCTTACCCTTTTTGAAAATTGGGACAACATTTGTCAGCTTCCAGTCAATTGGGACCTCTCCAGACTCCCAAGACAGTTGAAAAATAATGGTGAGAAGTCCCGTGATGGCATCAGCCAACTCGTTCAGTACCCTGGGATGAATCTCATTGGACCCCATAGGCTTACGTGCATCCAGCCTGGAGCAGCAAGTCTCAAAAATTCAGTGTCGACTGGGAGTTCATCATCCCCCCCAGTCAAGGTGTTCCAACATAGGGCTCTGGGAGTCCCAGGGCCCATCATCAGTGTTAAAGACAGAGGTAAAGGCGGCATTAGACATCTCTGCTTTGCCTCTGTCCCTTTTTGAGGTGACCGGCCTCATCAAGCAATATTACAATGTTAGGCATTGTCCTGGTTTGGCTGAAACAGGACTATTTCTCCTTTCGATAAATTTTTTTTTTTTTCTTCAGTTAATTTTTCTTAGTAACTGCCCTGTCTGAAGCTGACTACAGGTTTCAGGCAGTGCCTGCTTTCAGAGTTGATGGCGGTTAACATCTGTAGTTGTTGCTGGGGCAGGAGCGGGATTGTTATGCAGAAATGCCCAGGGGTGGGTGCTTGTTCCCTGCGGGCTCTCTTGGGCTCCGCTGGGCTCCTTGTGGGGGGGGAAGGCAGAGGAGGGG
>NW_009593950.1:0-9471 GCF_000690535.1 Cariama cristata | reverse complement strand
TCCCTTCCCAGCCACAGGAATCCTTGGTGGAAAGCTCGGGGATCACAGGGGTCAGCGCTCTCTTGCCCTCATGGCTGGCATCCTGGTGGGACTCTGCTCGCTCCCCTCCCTCCAACCCTGATCCGTGCATCCCTGAATCCGGATTCCTGCCTGCTGTGGAGTCAAGTTCTGGGACATCTGGGAGCCTGCCCTGCCATGTGAGCACTACAAGGTGCCGTAACATGGCACACAGTCCCACGGTCATCATTGGGAAAAGCAATATTGGTTTTGTATATTTCTATTTCTATTATTAGTAGTGTTAGTTTTAATATTATTTATACTCTTTTCACTGTTATTGTTTCATTAAAGTTTGTTTTAAGTTTCCAACCCATAAGTCTCTCTCCCTTTTCTCTTCTCCCTCCTTTTCTGGGAAAGGAAGGGGTCAATAGAGAGCATCTGCTACCCACTTTAAGTGCCAGCCCAGCCTTAAACAGTGACGCTTGGCTACACTCCAGGGGAGGGGGATTTGTCCTGGCTGACGCATGCCTAATCTTTGCTTCAGAAAGTTCAAGAAATGAGTCTCGGGTACCTGGGAGGCTCCAGTCTTCACAATGGGCCTTTTGTGCAATCATAAGCCCCTTCCTCAACATTAACTCTGTATGACCTCTGGCCATACAGGGCATGCTGAGCCCATCAGAACATGGAGCTGCACACTCTCCAGCACTCTGCCCCCAAATCCTGTGTTAGCCCACTTCTCCTTGCTGGGCAGAAGTTGTTTTGCAACACTTGAGGCATCCCCATACATTAACCCTTTTTCTTTCTGCATGACTGAGGTATGACCTTTTGTCTGCACAATCGCAGTTTGTGGGCGCATATATGCACCGACCGACAGTATTTCAGTTCGCAATATAGAGAAGTTGGTTTGCAAGGCAATACCCTCTCTCCCCTCTTTTCCTCTTTCGCAAGATGCACCTGGTTCCTCTGTTAGCCACAAGATGCATATTTGTGACACCTAGTCATTAACCGGTCCTCTACACCATCCCGTGGCTCAAATAGAAGTCTTGTCTTCTTCTCGGGGGTCGTCTTCCAGGGTGGTGATTTTCATATAGCAGACAGAGGGAGAAAAGAGGGAGAAAAAGGAGGAAATGGCACGGTTAATCATACAACAAACAATAGCTAGGCCGATTATTAGAAATATGAAACCAGTGATCAGTGTTAGTCCTGTGTCTGTTAACCATTCTCCCCATCCTGTAAGTCCCAAGGATTGTAGGATGGACTGTAACCAAGAGTTTGGTGTTCAGCCATCAAACCAGTCTTCTGATTGCATGGAGTGGAAAAGTTCTGCTATTTCATCTTTGCTCGAGCTCCTTCTATTGAGGTAGTGGCATTGTGTATGGTGACACAACATTCTCCGCCAGTGAGATTTAAGATTCCACAAATTCCATTTTCCTTAAGCAATATCACGTCTAGAGGTAAGTGATTCTGAAGTGTCATTTTTGATACTTGTTGGACTTGTAAATTAATTCTCCAGAGGCATATCTTGTCCAATTGCTTAAAAGATGTACCTGCCAAGTAAGGTTCTCTAAAACAAACTGGTGCCGCTTTAAGGTTACATAGGGGATAAAGATACTCTCAGACATTAAGAAGGCTATTTGTCTATGAGCATAATAGTCAGGAATCTGGACTCTGCTAATCACCCACTTTGGATGGGTCTTGGGAGTATCTGCCTCCCTATGCGATCTTCGGGAAGACACTGCAAAGTTAAAAACGCGAGCAGGACACAAAGAAGGGATACCTAATCCACATCTTAAGCCAGTGTGATATTCTAATGTTAAACAGGAATAAAACTTTCCATTACAGCACCCCCAGGCCAGTCCCAAAGGAGCTGGATATATGCTAGTTTCACAAGTGAATTGATGTAAAGTTCAAAATAGTGACAACGGGTTTGGTATTCAGGGGTGTCCTGTGTATACGAAAATGAGTGTAAGGTACTCCACATTGATTCGCAAAACCCTTGTTAGTAGTTTCACATTTAGTGTCCCTATTTTGCCATCCTCTCAAATTAAAGTTCGGAGATGACCAATTAACCAAGTTTCTAGTGGGTCTCCAAATCCCGAATCACAAGTAATTACCCTCGAACAGTTAAAAAGGAGGCTTTCAGCTTTTCTGACAGATGGATTAAATTTAGGGTCGACAAAAGGCTGTGAGAGGGTAGATGTTGACCAAGCCCACGTCATATTGTTGACCAAGCCCATATTCCAAGAGGTTGCGGAGGTCTTATTTGGAGTAAAATACAGCATTTTGAATCCCACTGAATAGAGTAATCTGTTTCATAGGAACCTGGCTCTGTCAAAGGATCAAAAAAGGGGTCCCAGGGGTAAACATTACAGGAATGAGTAATGGTTTGTTTTTCACTGGTCATTTCAGTAACAGGGAACCTTCTGCTATAGCTTTGGATTAAAGGGTTAGTCCCTTCTATTGGAGAAAGGACGGTACATTAATCGCTGGTATGATGACATTGCAGTCTTTTTTATGTAATTTAACCTTCTTTCTGCTAAGAGGAGCCTTGTCCCACACTTTATACATGGAGGATCTCACCATTGGGATTCCCTTCCGATTGATCCATAGATGACCATCAGTCCTATTTGTAGGTAGATACATAGGAAAAGTGGCATTGGTCATATTAAGGGTAAAAGACAAATTTATAGGAGACGTAAAGAATCTTAAACCTTCTTCTGCTGATTTAGGCAAGGCAATGCGAAGACCTTTATCCTGGTGTCCCCACATTCAAACAAAACCTTGAATGAGTTCCCAGGCTAAATTCAGGGTATCTGGACTTACAGTTTGTATCATAAACAGGGGAAAACAAAGGATGAACAATCAAGTACATGGCTGCTGGTGCATATCACTACCAATAATCATGATCTGGTTGTTTGCTCCTTAACAATATCAAAAAAACCCCAAAATTATAAGGATCTAAATTACAGACTACTGACAGATACAAAATGTAAAACTATCAAGCATAATAATGCAACAGTAATATAAATTTCCAAACCCAACATCGGCTTCAACTTCGAGGAGAAGGCTGCTCCAGGTGGTTAGACATGAAAAGAGAAAAAAAGAAATCCAGATTCTTCTGAATCAGTAGTCAGAAAGACAGAATAATCCATCTAGTATTGATTTGATGTTCCTTCCCATGGGCATCAGTTGCTACCCATGCATCTACATTGATTGGAGATTTTAGGACTAGTGGTACTTGTCTTATTGTAGGTAGTTCAACTAAGACAGGTTGTTCTGGATAGTGAGGGAAACTTTTATGGTCTTTTGTCTCTTTCTCCCCAAGGAGTACGGATGAGATTTCAGGTAGAATGCATTAATTTGTGGGCATCCATTAATTTCGCAGTGGTCATTTACTTTAGTCACAGCTTCCCAGAGTTGTGTGGGCCATCCAAGGTCATGGGACCTTAGGAAACATTTTAAGAGACTGTTCGTCCTCTCTACTATGTCGTTGACCAGGGGATAGTAAGGTGTATGAAATGTATTCCCTCAGTCTTTTCCCACTCTTCACAGAATCACATAATCGATTTGGTTGGAAGAGACCTCTGGGATCATGGTGTCCCACCTTTGCCCTAACATCACCATGTCAACTAGACCATGGCTCTAAGTGCCATGTCCTGTCTTTTCTTAAACACCTCCAGGCATGGTGACTCCACCACCTGCCTGGGTAGCCCATTCCAATGCCTAACGACCCTTTCTGTGAAGAAATGCCTCCTAATTTCTAGCCTGAACTTCCCCTGGCGCAGTTTCAGACCATGCCCTCTTGTCCTGTCACTAGTTGTCTGGGAGAAGAGGCCAACCCCCACCTCGCTACAATCTCCTTTCAGGTAGTCCTAAAGAGTGATCAGGTCTCCCCTCAGCCTCCTCTTCTCCATACTAAACAAGCCCAGATCCTTCAGTTGTTCCTCGTAAGACTTACCCTCAAGACCCTTCACCATCTTCATTGTCCTTCTCTGGACTCGCTCCAGCACCTCAATGTCTTTCTTGAAGTGCGGGGCCCAGAACTGGACACAGTACTCAAGGTGCGGCCTCACCAGTGCCGAGTACATTCTTGGACCACCCCAACAGTAAAGTGACTGCTGTTATCTGATTGAATTGATTTGGGTTTGGGTAAAAAGCTAAATCATAATTTCTACTCTTTCACTGAATTTTCTCCTGATGCTCGTGGCACCGCTCCAGCCTGCATGAGTCCTGATACCACCTCTACCCTGACTAGCACACGTTGTTTCCCTTCTGATCTCTTAAAAGGTCCTATGTAGTTGACCTGCCAGGTTTCCATAGTCCTTTCCCATCTTGTAGATGAAGTGGAGGATCTTGCAAAGGTGTTTTTTCAGCCTAGTACAGCACAGGCCACAAGCAGAAATTATTGTGTTACACAGTTTTTGAGTAACAGGCCATCCTCTACTTCCAGCCTCCTTGAAAAGATCTTTAACTCCTGAATGACCACATCTAACGTGCAGCCACTCCAGTAGGTATTCCCACTTCTCCTCTTCCCCCTCTCTTGAAAGCATAGCTACGTGTGTGAGTGAGTCTACTTGATTATTCCAGATGTGTGCTGGGTGATTTCTGCCCTGGTGAGCAGCTATCCATCCCACCAGTATGGTTTTCTGCTTGGCCACAGCTAATATCTCCTCCCATTTTTCCCTTTGCCAAATGGGTACCTGGTTTACTTCCCATTGGTTCGGTTTCCAAAAAGGGAACCACTTGGTACATCCTTTGAATACAGCATATGAGTCTGTGTAAACATATATGGGTTCATTACAGTCTGTTTCTCTTATTACACTCCAAACTGCTATTAATTCTCCTGTCTGAGCGCTCCCTTCTCCTTCTGTTATAATCTGCTCCCCAGAATCAACATGCAGAGTCATTGCCCAATATTTCCACACTTTCCCTTCTCTTTTCGCAGAGCTGTCAGTGAATCACACATTTTTTCAAGTGGGATTCAAATGGAAGGTCTTGCTTAATGTAGGAAGAAAGGGTTTCCTTTAAGGGAACAGATGGTCCTTCCTGTATTTGACGTAATTTAGGTACCCTTTCCACTACTTGACGTATGTGACTGTAATGTTCTAGTTGGGCATACCACTTCCTGACTGTCTTGCATTGTACAACTCCTACAGGAGGTGGGGTGCCAGCAAGTACGGGCTTTAAGACTTTAAAAGGGCCCTGCAAGATAATTGACTGTCGCTGTATAATCTTTTCAGTTTCCTGCAAGGCTAAACTCTCCACAAAAAGGCCCTTTTCCCAGATCGAATATCGTTTTTCTGCATCCTTAAAAGTTCATGAATAATACCCAATGGGGTGGTTAGGACCTTCCGTTCCACACTGCCACATGTGTATGGATGCTCCATGGATTGCAAAACTCCACTCAATTTGGAGTGGATCCCTTGGATGTAGTGGACCCAAAACCTGATAAGCCCCTGCCTCAAGAATTAACAACTTTAAAGCTTTGTCATGAATAAGGATCCAATCTCTTTTACAAATTAAATCATACAGGGAACGAGCTACGGTAGAAAAATCCGGAATATGCTTCCTCCGGAATACCAATAGACCTAAGGCCTGTTGCAGCTCCTTTTTGTTCTCTGATATTTTTATCTGTTCTAAAGTAGTCAAAGTTTTTCAGTGGATACTCATTGCCCCTCCTTTCCACCATATGCCTAAAAGCTTTATCTCAGGAGAGGGGAATTGTACCTTTTCTGCTGGAATTTGAAGTCCCAAATTTTCTAAATTAGTTATTATTTTTGGTTGGGTTTTCCACACTGCATTAGCATCAGATCTGCCTACCAATATATCATGAATGTATTGGTACAGTTTAACTCCCTCTTCAGGGGTGATTTCTGCCAATGCCTGGGCCAAAGCACAGTGTGCCAAGGTAGGTGAACGTCGATATCCTTGGGGCAAATGAGTAGAAGTATATTGAATATCTTCCCGTGTAAATGCAAATTCATATCTATCACATTCCTGTAAAGGTACCATGAAAAACATATCTTTTACATCAATGGTGGCCAAAACCTGATGGGTCTACTCCCGTATAGCAGAGATCAGTTCGGTTGTATTTGGTACAGCCACTGTGAAGGGGCTGGTGCCTACGTCTAAGCGCTGGTAATTGTTAGTCACCATTTTCCATTTGGCTTGTGAACTTGCTGTACTGGAGAATTATAAGGTAAGTGAGTTTGGATAATTACTCCCTGTTCTCGCAGTTCCCTTGTCCCAGAGTGATTCCCTTCTCTCGCCCTTGTTGGCATGGTAGAGGGTTTCACATTCACAATTTTGGATGGGGGAAGCGTAGGAGCAGCTTGCAGAAGCCTTGTAGAAAACTGGTGGCATAGGGCAGTTTGCCTTGTCTTAGTTGCCAGAGACCCCCAGCTTCCATTCCCTTCCTGCTGGATCTAACCAGGCTTTTCTTTTCAGCAAGTCCAACACCAGAATATTTGCAGGAGTTCCCAATATCATAGTAGTCTCAGTGGGGGTCGCGTCTCTGGGTAATCAAGATTTTAATCAAGCCGTGGGCTGGGGTTTGGAATATCCAAATACATCAGTAACTCATATCCATTTTTTTTGTCAGGAACAATCCCACTCCAGTCTGCAGTGTTAGAATTCAAAGCAGCTATTTGAGCTTCTGTGTCCACCAGGAAGGTGACTGGAATTTCGAAAGGGCCAAGGGGGAAAGTTACCAGTAAATCCCCTTGCCTGTTTTCAGTGAGCTGTCTAAAATATTACCATTTGCCATTCCCTGGCTCACTTACTGGGGATGGCGTGAGAAGTTTCCCGACTTGGGAAAGCTGATAAATTCCTCTCCAGGGCCCATGGGAGCAGCCCATCTCTGAGATACAGAGGCCTTGAGGGTGTTTTCCTTTCCCGGTGGACTTTTATCTACCAGCTTCCACATCCTTACTAGCAGCTGCAAACTGGGGAGGGGTATTTGCATTAACTCCCGAGGAATACCTTTATCTAGGTCTTCCTTCCACAACTGGTTCCTCGACACTCCGCCCTCAAGACTTTTATCCTGGGGACAGGGTATTCTCTCCTCTATCTCAGCTCAGCGGACTACCGCTGGTGCCTTCCCCTCTTTCCTGATAAACCCCACATGCCGGCCATAATTAATCAACTCCCGTGCAATTTCTCCCCAAGTGAAACCCAGTCCGACCTGAGGCCCCTCCTCTGTAGTGACTCTCAATCGGTCTTGAATTTGTCCAGCATAAAACTTCAGCAAATCAGGTAGTCCTCTAATCAAAGGGGTCATTCTGTCTGGGTTGGCAAACAACAACATAGGACAAGGTTGACAGGGAACTAAATGCCTGTCGGGCATCAGTTGGAGGCATGCTGCCTTTTGTATACTCTCAGTAAACTGGCTTAACCCAGAGATGGGAATGGCGATGGAATCTCCCCTCTCTAAGAAGTCTAACCCTCCGGCCCAATATGCCACCCCCTGAGTCAGGGACCAGGGTTTCCAATCATCTTCTACCATCAAAAATACCCCAGGACCCCAATATCCTTGAGCCTCTTCTTCTGAAAGCCTTATTCTATGTCCACCTGTTATAGAGATTCACCACACATGTTCAGTCTCAGTTTCCTTGACTTGCCTGCTATATTTCTCCTGTAGTTTCACCAGTTCAGAGGCTGTATAAGGTGTTTCTTTAGTGGTGACAGCAGGTTCGGCATCTTTGCTATCATATACAACTACAGTGTTAGTAAGGGGCCGGAGTTTTGGAGTGGGATGAGATTTCACTACTGCTTCCAGCTCCTTCCATAGGTAATGAGGGGTAACTTCTTTCACTGTGAGGTGTTCTTTTGCTAAGCTGGAGAATCCTGGCTCACTTTCCAGATCGTCCTCATATGCAGCCAGTTTTACCTTCAACTCCCTTTCTCTCATGAAAGCCTCCTGGCAAGCTACCCTTTAAGTTTTCTGTAAACTCATTTCTCATTGGCTCACACCTTTTGGACTTGTCACTACCTCACCAGCTCTACTTCCAATTCTGCCTGTAATAATTTAACCAAATTTTGTGAAGATTCATTTTCCTCCCGTTCAGTTTGTTCAACATGTTTATCCTTTTGGGCAGCTGATAACGTGGCTCCCAGAACACCACAAACCACTGCCTTCCCTTTTCCAAGCTTAAAGCAAATCTCCTCTGCCACAATTGCTGGGGATTGCCAATGTTCGTCAGCCCAGCTTACCCAGCTCGGGGTTGGGCCAGCCTTGTAACTCTTCAACACATCCAATAAAGGGGAGCAGTCAAAGTCAGGCATTTCCCAGACTGCCTTGACCCTCTGCCGCAGAATTCAACTACCTGAAAGGAGGTTGTAGCGAGGCGGGGGTTGGTCTCTTCTCCCCAGTAACTAGCGATAGGACAAGAGGAAACAGTCTCAAGTTGCGCCAGGGGAGGTTCAGGCTGGACATTAGAAAGAACTTCTCCGCTGCCAGAGTCGTTAGGCATTGGAACAGGCCACCAGGGAGGTGGTGGAGTCATCGTCCCTGGAGGTGTTCAAAAAACGTTTAGCTGTGGCGCTTCAAGACATGGTTTAGTGGGTTTAGCGGGCATGATGGCATCAGGTATACGGTTGGACTTGATGATCTTTGAGGTCTCTTCCAACCATAATGATTCTATGATTCAGCTCCAACCGAAAATCAGTTCTCCTTTATTCAGCACTCTGGCTGTTATCCCCTTAAAAACCTCTGAACCACTTCTCACAGAGAATCCTGTCCATGACGCCAATTAAATGTCCCGTCCCACTCGGTGGGTGAGGTTGAGGTTATCTTTTAAATTCTTTCGTGGTAATCCAGAGTGGTGACAATCACTCTAGAGGTTAAATCAAAGTCACACCTTTACTGAAAATTTGGCTAGATTACAACAGATAGTGTTTTGGCAAAAGTTTTGATTATATTACAACAAGAAACCCGCCAACAATATTACTCATATGTGACTGGAGTGAAATACAACAAACTCCCAACAGTATTACCCTTATATACCTAGAATGAAAAAGAGAGATATTTCACCACCTGTGGATCTAGCGGCATCCTGCTGGTCCTCTTTCTTCTGGTGTCTTGGTGGTGGGAGTCCCTCCCCAGCTCCTGGTGTTACCATTTTATACAGTCCAAGTCCCAAAATCTCCACCCGATTCCAGGAAAATTCATGCGTAAGCATGGTGGGCATGATGCCATGCGAGGGTAGGCGTGGTCTGGTTCTGCACAGGCTTGGTGCATCACGGGTGGTCGGGGGTCACACTTAGGCACCAAGAAATGTTTAAGACAAATGACCGTTCACCTGTCCGCCACATATGGTCATGACCATCTGCCCAAAAAACACCCAGTCAAGTGCTCCTCTGTGCAGCTGCATTGCCACAGAATACCCGTCAACTTTGCTGACCAGGATAAACTTTAACTGATGTACTGAATCTGTCCAGATGGCCTGCTGTGGGATTCACAGGGAGTGTTGCGAG
>NW_009593949.1:0-1019 GCF_000690535.1 Cariama cristata | reverse complement strand
AAGGGATTCCCCATTTAGAAGTGGGTTTCCCTATGCCCTTTTCTCGTGTCAACGTGAGAAAAATGACAGGCTGACCATGGGAGTTTTAAAGGATTTGTGGGTTGGAAAGAGCAGGAGAATGAGCTCATTCCACTGGGCACCCGCTGGGCACCTGCCCATTATTAAAGCATCGCTATTTCAGTGCTGCTAGTTTTGGGTCTGTAGAGCAAGTGGAAGACCCAGGCGACTCTGTGAGGTTCACACCATTCCCGTACAATTTTATGTGTTGTATCAAGGTACAAAACCTGTGCCCTGCAGGAGGGGAAGGTGCCATCTGTAATTTCCTCCACCAATTACCCCTCAGAGAAGAAGAGGAAAAAGCGCCGCTCAATTTTATAGACAGTGCTCTGTGTGGTGCTGCTCTTCCCTGTTCCATGACAGGGTCATCTCAGCCCGGTTGGCCAGGTGCCTGGGACCTTCAGGGCCCAAAAGGAGGGAAAAAGTCAGTCTGGAGCTCAGGAGTCTTGAGGGCGATAGGGATGGGGAGAAGGTGTCTGCCTTGTGCTCAGGACCTTCAGGGGCTGATGAGGAGGGAAGGTGACTGATACGTGACCAGCTCGGTCACAGAGCATGGCTGTTTGCCTCATAAAATGGCATTTGTTATGCTAACCATATTGCCTGGGGTCAGGAGCAGGGGGTACGGGTCACAAATGCAATTGCTAGTTGTCTTTCTTAAGTACTGGGACAGCAGCAATGCAGGGCCCAAATACCAGGTTAGGCTCGAAGCCACTGCTGTTATCCTGGTTCTCCCAGGCAAAACACAAGCAGAGATGTATCCCTGCTTGCAGCTTCTCTGAAGGGAGTGCAGCAGCTCTTGTGTGCGAGAAAGCTGACCCTTTTAGACAGGGATGAAATGAAGTGATGAAATCAAGATTTCCAATACAAATCTACCCAGAGAGGTGCGGGGCGGGGGTAGCTTCTTGCAGAGTCAAGCAAAGGCAGGGTCATGGCGAAGAGGAGGGTCTCCAGGCGTGCCCTGG
>NW_009593948.1:79934-81166 GCF_000690535.1 Cariama cristata | reverse complement strand
CCGCAGGGGGGTTGGACTAAATGACCTCTGCAGGTTCCTTCCAGCCCAAATGATTCTATGATTCTATGAAAATAGACATAGTCCAGTAATTCAGTACTTAAAAGAAATTTGTTAGCGATATTATTTAACAGAGGTCTGACTGCAAGCATTGATATTTGAATCATCCTTATAGTGATATTTCTGTGAATATGCAACTCTTGGAGTTAATGTTAGTTGTGGCTAATTATTTTCCAGTGTTTGTCACTGGTAAGTGAGATGGTCACTACTGCACAGTATATATCTAGTAAATGAATGAGCTTGCTTGTTTAAAAAGTTAATGAGTTGTGTACGTAAATATCATAAGACCATGAAACCGACTCAATTGTGTGTGCTACTGCAGTGTTAAAGTTCATTTTCCCATCTACTTGTAAAAGAGATAGATTAAGAATTATTTCTATTTCCATTAGCAAAACCAGTTTTAAGATTACTCAGAGCTTCTACTGGCCATAACAGTGGATTTAACCTACAAACCCACACTTCATTAGTATAATAAGGGAGGGGTATGTATTTGTATAGATATGCATACATATTTATCAAAATATATATTTTACATACATAAAACTAATTTGAAATTTAATCTGTTTTACAAAAACACTAAGGTATCTCTGAAGAGTTGTATCATGCTGTGGAATGATGTTTCTTGTGTTTTTTCTCTCCATTTCTGGTACATATCTTCTCATACATACCTATAGGATCAAGAGGTTCCTCCCTCATTCTATATGTAATGTCAAGAAAGCTTGACTTTTGTTTCAGCATTTTTCTCCTTTAATCAGATCAGAAAAGAACTAGGAGATTCTTAGGTAGGCAGAAAATCAAATTAGTTTTAGAGGTTTTATGTCTGAGGTCTGGTACCATGGATGTTTTCATAAGATAAGTTCTCACAGAATAATCCTCCATACAAAGGCTTTCTAGGATCTTTATATAAAAGCAAACAAATTGAAAGTTTTTTAAAAAAAGACAATTCCTTAACTTAACCTTGAGTTTTGAGAATCAGATAAAACTGTGATGTTGAAGAGTGCTTTGACAAATGGAATGAAAAAGTGGTATCTTCCTTTTCAATTCCAGAACCATCAGATCTTTTGTATATACACAGTATATATTTGATTATCCAAATTAAAGTGTTTTATGCAAAGGTTAGCAATGAATCTATAAAAAAACTACCTAATCATTTCACAAGCTTTCTTTATTCTCTC
>NW_009593948.1:77608-79903 GCF_000690535.1 Cariama cristata | reverse complement strand
CCCCCCCCCACACTATTTTTCAGGCTCAATCTTTTTCTTGGTGAGGAGCTGGGTTCATTTGTTGATGGCTTTCCATTGTTCAAGTGTTTTTAAAGATTTTTATCCCAAGTTGCCTCCCTCAACTACATTTTTAATATTGTCAGTATAATGCGATTTTGTTCGTGTTCACTTTACCACAAACATCTGTCTCTCTAACTCCAGATACCTTATAGCTCTGGAGGTTACGGTCTTGCCAGACAAAAGACGGTCTTAACTGCAGTGTAGGAATAAGAACTTGGGATCTATCTATCAAAGGTTGGTTTATATGTGAGAGATGGATATGTATAATTCTTCAGAGGAGAAAACAGATTTTATTAAATATTCTTGTAGAAGTACTCCATGTTCTTGACTGCATCCCCAAAATAATATTGATCTTACTTAGGTCTTTTAGATCTTTGGCTATGGTAAACTACTATCTGCCCCTATGAACTTGTGGACCTTGGCACTTTATCCCTGATAACTCTAACTCACTATGCTACAAAGCATAAGGCACATGGTTTTAATATTCTTACTGATCAAATAGAGGCTGAGGAAAATCAGAATGACTGTTAACCTTTCCCTCTTTAACTCTACAGCTTTTCTGTTCTGCACATCTGACAAGCAACTCGAATTTCATTGGGAAGATCTGAACACCACTTCAAACAGCAAGCCACTTTTCAGATGCATTCACTGCAAGGAAGCTACAGTACTTTCCTGAAAAATTCAAGTTGATCTATAGAAAATTTCCTTTCGTTGAATGTTTGTTTTACTTTTGGTACAGAGGTAAAAAGCTATCCAGTATTAGTATGTGGCTAGTAACTGTCTCTTATTTCCTTTCCTTAATAGCATTCTTCTTTCAGCTCTAAGAAACTTTCTCATAAGAAGAATTGTAGTGTAAAAAGCAAATGTCAAAAAAAGCAAAGAAAAATTCCAAACCTAAAAAACATAGACACTTTTTTTTTCCCCAAAGCAGAAGCTTGCTCTGCTTTACCACATACATCATACTACCTGGCAGGAATCTTTCTACCATGATGCAGCTAATCCCACTCAGAGTACAATAGAGCACTAGGAGAAAAGTTGTGCAAGGAATTTACTGCGAGTGCATAAATCACAAGCTATCTGCTTTAAGCTTCAGGCAGATGAGTTTAATTACTCTCTCACAGTTTATTTGAAAACTTTTCCTCTTCGTTCAGGCTGAAAGACTGACATACGTTGGCATAGTTAAACATCTGTCTTCAGTTAGAAGAATAGCAATCACAATAGGAGTTGGAGTACCTCAGCTTCCAACATCCATTCTGTGATGGTTAAATACCGTTCAGTTTGTAGCAGCAGTATAATTTATTGTCTGTGATCTAGGCAATTGGCTGAGTTCTTATAGTTCTGTAAAAAATTATTTTGTTGTGGGTATCGCACAACAACTGAGCTAGTGTGGTGTTCTGTCACAAACTCGTATTAATCAGCAACATGCACTAACTATGTTAGTAACTAGTCAGTACAATAGTAGTATAAAGTAACACTATCAGTGTGTATTTTATACTGAGTGAAAGTGTTGCCAGGGTAAAATAGACACAGAACATTTTGACTTAATGATAACTGCTGTGGTTACTGACTGCTTCCATGTCCAAAACAAAACAGAGGTCCTACTGTGCACAGTATAATGACACAGTGAGAGAAGACCCCTGCGGGCACCAAGACCCATGCATCACAGAAGTCCTATTGCTTAAGCCCTCAAATGATTATTATTTTTGTTATCCTAATTTCTTGAGATAGCAAATATGGACGAAGAGATTAAAAGCCTACTCAGTGGCCCGTTAAGTAACTTAACACAAGCTACTGTGTATCATAGGACATCCAGTTGTATAGTTTGTCCTGAGCTGAGCTCAGTCCCTTCAGAGTGGTGGCTGTAATTCACATTTTGTAGGGACAAGAGCATGTTTGGAACAAAATTGCTCCAATGCAAGAATCCAGATTTCCCAAATTCCAACCCAAAGATATTGGGAAGAATCAGTATGTTTTGCTGATCTTTTCGTCTAGTCAGCAAAAGTAAGAGTGAAAGCTTTAATTAATTCATAACTACATAGCTAACTGCACCTATGACTGCTATAGTCGAGCTACCTTTATTTGCTAGTGCTCAGCACAGAATTGTGTTCTCAGATTTACAATTTTTCATCTTAACTTGCCAGGGGACAATTACTCCTCTTTTCATTCCAGATAAATCTCCAAAATTTTGAACATATTTTGCAATTCTTAAACTTTTCATGCACAGATTGATCTGAA
>NW_009593948.1:60031-77577 GCF_000690535.1 Cariama cristata | reverse complement strand
TTTGTGTTTTTGGTCCTCCTCTTCCCCCCCCCCCCTTTTTTTTTTTCTTTTTTTTTTTTTTTTTTTTTTTTTTTTTTTTTTTTAATTCCGGCAGTGCTTGGGTCATGGCTTGAAAACTAGAATTTGTAAATGACTTTGAAAAACCAGCTTCAGTCAGCTGCTTTGGCTTTTTCCATGATGTGTGACTGGTCACTTAAATTATGCAGCGTTAGCTAGTCTTCCTCACTAGATGACTAAAGCTTTTTAAAAATCTATAAAGAATGAGTCATAGACAGAGAGAGAGATGAATACTCATGGAGTTTGTAAAGAGAGAAATCTGTTTCCGCGGATGGAAACAAAAACCTATTTATTTGCATGGTTGCTCACAGCGAGGGTAAGGGTTGCCCTTGTGTTCCCTGAATCATGTTAAGTAATGACCTCTTGTACTGCCACCTCATACAGGTGCAAATTTCAGCTTTCCTATGGTACTAACTTTTTACCAACTGTCTGCACTTCCCCCTAAATTTTCTTGCTTTTTACATTGAGTCAAAATATGTCTAACTCCACAACTCTTCCTATTTTAGAAGTTGCATGACTTGGCAACATCTGAGGCAGGTCCAGCTACAGGCTTCGGAGATGGTTCGCATCAAAAGAATACATCACTTTGTAGGAAATGAACAAATTCTGCTCTTTTCCAGAATATCAAGGTACAGTATTAAATTTATAGAAATTCTTGTTATGTGAAACTCTTCCCATGACTTTCCTAGGCACTTGGCCCAGCTACTGGTACTTCTTTTTTGCAATAACTACCTAATAAAGATTCCGGAGAAAATTCACATGGATCTCACAGGTTAAGGTTGTATAAGCCCTTGCTGGAAAGAGTTACTTTAATGCACATGAATATTAGGTAGGTAATTGATACAAATATCAAATTGCACAGCTGTAATATCTTCTATTCCGTATCTAATAAATGATTGAGCAATGGTTGCGTTTATATCTTAACGATACAGAAGGATTTTTTGCAATAAACCATTCTATGAAGAAAATAAATGAAGAAAACAAATTGTAATAAATAGGATCATTTAGCCTGAGGAACAGATGTTCATCAGAGCAGCCACCTTATGTCTGATTGCTGTTATTTGGTTTTGATCCATTTGTGAGTGGTAAGCAGTCACAATAGGTCAATGCATATTGCTTCTTCTCTCTTAACTACCAGGGATTTCTACTTCTTCCTCTTCATTACAAGGTTACTGCTGCTTTTGAGATGCCTGTTAACAGATGGAGCTTCATGAAAGTGTTGTGTGAACCTCAAAATCAGCAGTAAGTCCTGTTCCTTTCTCCTCAGGGGCTTAGAGGAACCTCAGAATATCTCGATGCTGCTTTACTCGCTTACTTCTCTCGCATCTGGAGCAGACTATTGTTGAAAGACCAACTGGTTTCCCACCTACTTGCTTGCAGCAGGGGTTTCCCCTCCCCGTCAGCTAATGTGGGTTTCTGTGAAAACAGACCATTGGACTCAGTGCCACACCAGCAGCCCACCCACATCAAGAGTGGGTCCCCCTGGGGCCTCTGTTTGTGATTAAACTTCAGAGAGTTCCCATCCCCTGCCCTCAGCATCCCCTTGCTGGAATAATTTCTCTCATCTGAGATTGATGTTATTTCTTCCTGCCAGGTGAAGGTTATAACTAAAGGTAGACACCCTGGCATGCTATTCACAGAGCAAAATGACATTTATAATATAATGTGGATAAATTCCCAAACTGTCAAAATTTACTCAGAAAAGTCCTATTACACTTTTTCAGGTGGGTGAAATGAATTTTACCCTCTGGGAAAAGTTCTGGTGGAAAGGAATGACAGTTTCTATTGCTTTATGTTTTAGAAAACAATTTTGTAATAGTGAAAAGAAGTTGGAACAACCACATTTGCATGAGTAACTTGAAAAAAAGAATCTTGAAGTGTGAACTCATTAATTTAAAAAATGGAACTGGAAAAAATACTATGCTTATAACTTGTTCAATAGAGAACATGTAAATAATAAATGGTAGGCTCAAAATAGGTGTTTAAGAAGCTCATTTATTCAAATTTCAAGTAGATGGATTAAGACATTATATTGAGTTTTAAAAAGTTCAGAAAAGGTGAGTTTCAAACTTCAAGCAGACTCCTAGGCAACAGAGCTGATCTACATACTCAATGATATAATTCTCCACAGATCATCAGTAAAACACAACGGATCACATTTAGACAAGTACACACCAACATGTTAATTTGACAGAGCCCACTCAGGTGGGCTATTAGTACTTCAAGTGACTGTTAAATGATACTGGTTTTCTCTGTTGAAAGAGTGAGCAGGAATCATCCAGTAGGCCCACTTGACTCCCTAGTTTTTTGTGTTTTCTATCATTTATGAGACATTCACCCAACAATCACGTACATCCAAGTTCAACAGGAGTTTCATTTTTCTAAATGCAAGCAGCCAAACATCAGGGTTTAGAGGAGCAAGATTAATTTGTATTTTTTATTTTATTCTCTTTATTTCTCAGGTCTGTAGGTAAATGTCTCTACGGCAATGAAATGTTTTAAGTGGTACACTTCAGATTTTGTTTCAAAATAATGTAGATAACTGTATTAAAATGTACAAGAGCCTATTCAAACCAGGTGCTGCAAGCAAAGTGCAAGTGTTGTGTCAGTTAAACAACCCAAATGCAATGGAATTTAAGGAGAATCAAATATTGTTACTCTAAGGCAACAGTCGTAGAAGCCAAGTGACATTTTGATTTCTTTACATTCTAGATGATAAAGCCTCAGTGAAGAATACCAGATAAGAGATAACTGGGAGATGATACAACACATCTGAAGCCCCATTATTTTAAGAATAACCTCTCTATTGATATGTTTTTAATTAATTTAAAGTTGAAGAAGAATAGAAAAAGGGACATGAACACGAAGATACAAATTCAGGCATAACGTAGCCAAAGAGAAAAGAAATGGAAATAAAATTGTTGACAAATGGTTTAGCATTTGAATGATATTATTTGAAAACGTGACCAATGCAATTTGAAAAGTATATGATTGCTGAGGAGAATTTGAGACAGTTATTGGAAAGGAGGGAATGGATTCTATCAGTCTTCCACACTTGCTTTTCCTAGGAGTCTACAGAAATCCCTGGACATACAGAAATTTCTGTGCACATGGTGTGGGAGAATTCAGCCAGGGAAATTATATATTCCTTTGTCAAGAGGGAGGATGGCAATCTACATATTAAATGGTTTCTGGTGTCTTTATGTAGTTCAATGTTAAATATTATTTTAGCAGTTGTCTTAGATATCAAGAGCTGGCATCCTTTTTATAAGAGTGTACTGTGGACTTCATAACATGGTTGAGGTTCGGCAGGAGCTGGCCAGGTTTCATGCTTTGGTCTGGGTACAGCCCTGGCCGGAGCTGTGGAGCTGCTCGTCCTGCCCCTCGCTGGGCCGTGGTCCTGCCCCAAGCCCACGCCTCTGCCTGAGAACTCAATGAAAGCAGCTTGCACTTACCTTTCTGACACCAGCTTCATATTGAGTTTCGGTGACTACTGGGAGAAAAAATAAATAATTTGCCTTGACTTACTAACATGAAACACCCTGACAAATATCAGGTGCAGTTTTAAAGAAATAATTCTATGGGCAAGTACCGAGGATGAAATTCTACTCTGCTTGCCTTTAATAGTGCCTTACTTCAGACTCCTCCTCATGCTGCAGGACATTCTGTGCCTCTTTTGATCCACTCTTTTCATCTGTGAATAAATAATTGAAATTTTCTATGGAGCGATACACTTGCAAAATATGCATGTGTGTATATATATATATATATATGCCAAATACACTCTATTTTTATATTTAAACAACAGCATTTCCTCTTAGTCTCTAACACAGTTTGTGTAAAAACCTTACCAACAGCTGATCCATTGTTCTTTACTCAAAAAAGAGTAACCAGCAACAATTCTAGACACAGAAAAATATATCCACAGCACAAAAGACTAAGCATGTGGTTGAATACTGTCCCAGCCAGTGCTTTTACGGAGCACAGACCTCCACTCCAGGCATGCTGGAAAGCCTAAACAATATAACTTCGGGGGCTTTGTTCTTTTTTTCTAAGTATATGAAAAATGTAGAGTTCTTGCCTTCTCCCACCCCACAGGCTAAATGGTATGTTGAAGAGAAGCCAGGCTGCAGGGTAAGGATCCCATATTGCATTACTGCCATCAGATCCAACTTGCTTTCATTGTGTTAGCTTTTACACAGTTTGATTAGTGACTGCGGAAGAAAGAGAAGTGAGTGGAATACAGAATTCAGCTTTTTTTCTCTCTAGTGCACAGATGTGCAAAGAAGTCACTTGTTCTTCTCGTTTTATCCCTCTTATTCCTTACTGTATCAACCCCAATTCTCACAGCACATTGAATTGCACCTCATTCTGCAACTATTCCCATTGATCTCAATTAAACCATTTTAGAGAAACATTAAAGTTAAAGGGAAAAAAGAGAAAGAACTGCTGTTGATGGATGTTAATCTTGTAATTTAATATGAATAGAAGGCACTGATATTTTATTAATGAGTGGGGTGCAAGAATCATATGCAGAAAAGCTGCATTTTCAAGGTCTGGAGACTGATGATTTGCAAGACTTCATTCCTCTGCTAAGTGATTAATGAAATAAATAGATGTTCTCAGATAATCTCACAGGCCTGTTTATATAATAGCAGCAATTATGAAGATTTTTCACAGAAAGCAAGGAATTTAAGTTCTATAACTATGAATTTTCTTCTTACTACATTTCCTTAAACTTATTTCTCTAGGAACCGCAGATGCAATATTCCCAAACCCATGCCCTTCCAAAAATGGATATTTGGAGCCATCTTTTAGAAGGGAAAATGGGGAAATTTCCCAGAGAAGGTGCCAGCTATCATTGAAACCACCCCCATGCTGTCGGCATGCTACTAGTAATTTTTCCCTCAAACTAATTAACACCTTAGTCAAGATGTATTCACTTTCGTCACTTCACTTACCTAACATTTTTTATATGTATTAAGTTGGAAGCTTGCTTTCAGAAATTTTGCACTGAAAGCCTTTATGTGCAGGATGATCACCACGTGGAATGGGACAATTCTCTATGAGAAAGGTATAAATTCTTCCCACAGCTGAATTTACTCAGGAAACAAATTGCCACATGAATTTGAATGTTGTTGAGTCTCTCTACTTCAGTGTTGCCTTCTAACAATGTTTCCAGATAGAAGTGTTCACCCCTAAAATGTTACAGCAAATATCATTTCATCAGAAAGACTGTGAGGTTGAATTTTATCTTTGTCTAAAATAGCACAAAGTTACTGTCAACGACTCATTCTATAATTGGCCCTTTCCTGACAAATGCTATTCTTAAAGGATCTTTTGACTACCAGTTAGTATGTCTCTGGAGTAAAGCATTGCAAGTGCCCGTGGCCTGATGCCCCCTCACCACCTCGGGATGGATTTTTGTGAGACAATCTACCACCTCCTCTCAGCTGCTTTTGAGGACAGAGGACTAAAACTTACAGAGGGACAATTTGGAAGTTCAGCTCTGGAACATAACAACAGATCACAGATGTCACATTTTTCTTGGTCATCTGTTTTAGAATACACGTTGTATGAGAGCTGTCAGGTCTGGATACCATAGTAGTTCTGTTAATCTTGTAGTTCTTCACAGTTTTACAGTTTTTAAAAATGCTGTCATTTAAACATTGAATAATAAAACTGCAGGAGGGGAAGGGAATAGTTTCCATTTTTTGTTTGCTTATTGAGCAAGCAACAATTGCTGCATTCTGCTATGGATAGATAGAAGGGGGAAAAAAGCAGATAAACCTTTTCACCATGACAGCCAGTTTTGTATATCAAAAAGTCTCCAGAGCAAAATCAGAGCATAACCTGGATAGAGACAAGAGTAACAAAACCAGAAAGATGACTCCTCTCATATCTTCAGTCGTCAAATGGATGTTCAGGCAAATTCCCTTCACTGCAATTTCTCCCCAGCCTGTGCACTCTCTGAAGTGGGAAGACCGCAGCCACTCTCACCAACCTGGAGAAGAGAAAACAAAGTGCATTCCCCAAAAGAGCATGTGCTTCACAAGTTTCAGGGGGTATTGCTGAGGCTGTCAGCCCAACCTACTCAACAGTGATATGCTTTCCAGCACTGCACCTCTCAAACATTAATGAACTGATCTTCACAAACCCTTTGCAAGGCAGGGAATCATTATCTCCCTTTTACAGATGGAGAACTGAGGCGCAGCAAAATGCGAGTGATTTGCCTAGACGAAATCTGTAGCAGAGCCAGAAAACGTACCCAGACCTTTCACATCGCAGAGCACCATTCTCAGAACGTACAGTTCCAGTCTGATTTGCTGGAAAATTTATCAGGCATTGTGGCTCTGGTAACCTCACAGTGCTGCTGCTGTAGTTCACTCCCTCAAAGGCATGACTGAATCCTACATCGATGTAGTCATTTCATTCAGAGCAAATCCTATTTTCATGGGGTTTGCATTACTAATATAATGACCTACAATTCCTTCTCCAAAAAGATACCATTACAGTCAGACTTCTTTTTAAACTGGGTTGTTGTTAGCCAGGAAACCATCACTTGGTACTGCTACATAGAACAGCTTTTTGTCGCTGAGGTTATATGAATACATACTTACGTGTGTATTATAAGTTGGGTGACATTTCCAGATGTTACTGCAAACTCTGCTTTTTCGATTTCTCCATCTACTCAATGAATTTAATATTCCATGTAACTACAGTGGTAAACTACACTGGTACAGTGACTGCAAACTACTAATCCTATTCTGTTAATTCTGACTACATGAGAGGCACCAATCATATTTATACACACAAGCCTAAAGATTCTGTATGAAAGTAGAAGGAAAAAAAAAAGATTTGACGGAATAGAGTGATGACGACCAAACTAATGACTCATTTTTTAGCATTAGTGTGCCTTTCTAATACCTCATATTTAAAGGAATCATTCTGAGTCAGGTACATTAAAAAATAAGCACTTTGCCCTGTGTTTCAGGAAATAATTTTATTCCTAGAAGAGGATAAAATGAGCAGTTATCAAAGAATCCTTAAAATTTTAAAGACAGAGAAGATGAAATCTCTGAACATAGGTCAGGAGGATTCATTGAGGCAACGCTTAACAGTACAAAAGAGAAAATATTGATCCTAAGGTTTACCCGTCAGAAAAGGTCATTAAAAACTGGTTGCAATAGAGTGAAACAGTGGGAGTTCAAGTTTAGTGGGCAGGGACTTACGGAGTGCCAATGGGTCCTAAAATAATATGAATAACATGTAGTGAAAAAGAATACAAATAACATGGCAGCTCTTCTTGATCCTTCCTTAAGTAAGTGAGGATGCTCTGGTACAGCAATATTGGGCTGAATACTGGAACACACAGGTTAAATTACTCCATGGCTTTATTTGAAAATTTTTCTACAGAGTTCACAAAACAGAAAAGTGACTCTGCACTTTTAGGACTGGTACTTTACTAAAGTAGCCAGTGTGAGGGCAAATGTCAGTTCCTGCCCTCCTCACCTTGGGCTCTGGGGTCCTCAGCACAAGGACATGGACCTGTTGGGGTAAGTCCAGAGGAGGCCACGAAGATGATCAGGGTGCTGGAGCACCTCTGCTGTGGGGACAGGTTGGAGAAGAGAAGGCTCCAGACAGACCTTAGAGCAGCCTTCCAGTACCTAAAGGGGGACTTGTAAGAAAGATGGGGTCAGACTTTTTAGCAAGGCCTGTTGCAAGAGGACAAGCAGTAATGGTTTTAAACTAAAGGAAGGTAGATTCAGACTAGATCTAAGAAATTCTTCCCGGTAAGGGTGGTGAAGCACTGGCACAGGTTGCCCAGAGAGGTGGTAGATGTCCCATCCCAGGACACGTTCAAGGTCAGGTTGGATGGGGCTCTGAGCAACCTGATCGAGTTGAAGATCTCCCTGCTCATTGCAGGGGGGTTGAACTAGATGACCCTTAACGGCCCCTTCCAACCCAAAACATTCTATGATTCTATTCTATGAGTCTGCATAGGTTTATTTTTATGTGTTTATACATGTAAGTTGGGGTTTTTTTACATATTCTAATATGCATATAAGGTATATTGTCTGCATATGTACGTACATGCTTGTACATAGACATGTATATACACGTACATACATGTACTTACACACACGTCATCTAAAAATGTTTGGTGAAGCACATTCACCATGGTCCTGCTCATTAGACTGAAATTTCCCCTTTTACACACCTTGCGGTCTGTTCAAAGTGGAGCAGTTCCAACAGAAAGGACCACAGGGGTTGTTTTAGAACAGTCTTTAAGATATTTAACTCATGACAGAACATTTTGATACCTGAGTTTCCCAGAAATAATGTGACTGCTTAAACTATTAGATCAAGGAGAACCATGAAGTGCCACTTCCTGTAGAAGGCTAGGAAATCAAGACCCATTTTCTTTGCTTTCATTTTTTGGCACTTTTAAGAAAATATTCCTTTTCAAGTTAAACAGAACACTTCATATCAAATTAAGTGCCGTATTTTATGGTCTTCCTTCAAAAAAGAAGAAATTAGGACAGTATCTTTTGACTGGATGGTTTTTCTATTTTTTTAACAGCTGCTTTTGTTTTACAGTAGAAATGAAAAATCTGTATTTTCACAGGTTCACTTGTAATGGCAGAAAATGGGCCAGTGGCAGCAACGACAAGTTAAGTAAGACCACTCCACTCACTAAGAAAAATAGGAAAACTGAACAAAAAGGGTAGTAATCTATTACATCGAACAAGGAAGACTCCTTAACTAAAGCAATCAATCCAGTACAAGTAGAAGAAACATTGCCTGACATTTGTCTGGGAGGTCAATGAAAGGGCTGACTAAATTAATGGAAAGCACAAGTCAGTGAGTCAGACTGCAGCAGGACTGCAGATGGGGCGTTGCTTGTGGGAGCAATATAAACTGAAATTCACTTGGGAAAAGCAAAACTGGCGTTCAGGGCTGTAAGAAATCATCTCTGTCTAAGGTGCTAAGAGATAAAGCTACTGCAGGCAAAGCTGGGCCACTAAGAAAAGGAGTTTTACTCGAGTTCCTTAATGACCTTCTGCCTGCACATTCTGAACAACTGAAAAAATGTCTACAGCATTGGTGTCCAAAAATCTTTTTTACCAGAACTCTGCGACACTAAACATGACATTAAAACAGAAAAACAGCAAATGTAGAGGCATATTCCCTTCTTCTAAATAAGAAATCCAGGGAGGATTTGTTTTTTCATGAAAACAGCTGCAGCTATGGCAGAACTACCACAAGAAGAAGAGATCTTTAAGTTGCACATAAAGCCTTCTAACCTCATTTTCATTTAATTAGAAAACCTGTTAGAAAATTTACCAAGAAAACATCAAGACTTGACACATAGACTGTAGGAAAGAGAAAATAATATGGGCACAGCAGACAGCCCTGTTGACTTTGGACTTCACATCACCAACAGAACAAGAGCACCTAACTCCTAGATACTAGTGCCCTGCTCAGCCCAACATCCAAGCTGCCATCTGGTCCTCAAGGATCAGACACTACATTCCTGCCTGGGGACCAACAGACACCATGCAGAAGGAAATCATACTGAGAGCCCAGATCTGCTGGTGATGACTCCTGTAACAGGAACTGAAGGCACCAAGCAAAGCTCATAAGATTGGAGTAGTGAGCTGCAAACATATTTCAGTTGAGATTCAGGGTCGTGACTCTGCATTGTGATAGGACTCCCTTGTTAACTGTGGTGGGTATCTCCTAGTTTTTGCTACCAGTGTGCATTTAGCATTGCTGTCTCACAGCCTGCGGATCCCTCAGACTCCTCGTCCTCGTGGGAAAGGGAAGCCAGGTGTGCATGGGGAAGGGACTCTGTGTGGTCACCAAGCTAAGCAGCACCTATTGACCTTTCATTTAACTCTGTCAGCTTCTTAGGTGCTTATTTTTAGTATCTTGGACTTCAATACTCTGAAGGCGTGCCTACATTGGCATCTGAGTTCAGGGCTACAATTTTGAAGCAAACTTCTTGGTCATTCCTTCAAGATATTGTATGGAAGTGTTGCCATTGCTGGTACAATGACTGTTCCTGGGACTTTATTATTTTATATAAACTTCATAGAAGCATACAACCTTAAGGGTTTTGTCTGAGCTACCACATTCAGACCTGTGCTGTAACAGACATCTTGTCATGTAATGAACGCCACTTAGGAAACTCCTTCTCAAAAATCCATTAAGATTTTTTGCTTCTTTCCTGTTAGAAAGATTTTCCAGAATTTATTTTGGTGATTAGAAATTCCACTTTTTGTGTTCAGTTCATACTAGTTTGTTCCAGTGTTATCCTTTAATTTATACAGTTGTTTTGTCCAGACTGGTCCTCCAGGAATTCAGTAGACAATTTTTCTTCCCTCATCTGTACACATACATTTATAAAGAGTAGTATTGTCCCTGTTAGATTCAATTTCACTATTATAAACAAGCATTAACCGCCCAAATTTCTATACATTTGTACTTTTATCTTGGTTATATCTGTTGTTATACCTTCTTGCATGACAGGGTCATCCACTCTGATGATCCATCAGAACCTTTCTGCACTTGTACAAGTTTTAAATAATGTTTCTGTGGCAAAGATGAGAACAACATAATGTAAGAACAGCCATACTTGTTCAGACCATTTAATGTGTTATCCTGTCTTTAACTGTGGCTATCAGTGGCCAACAAAGGAAAAATAAAAACCACATTTTAATAGTTGATTCTTTCCCCAACTTGTCAGCTAAGGCAATTTCTTGAGTAAGTCACCTGTTTCCCACTTAGCAACTCTGAATATATCTCATCCAAGCACTATCCAGCCTGGTTGTCTCTTCTCTAAAACATTGGGTTTGAGTTGTCCATATATATCACTATATCATTGATGAGAGTCTTATTTCAAAGAAAAATGCATATAAACATGGTGCTTAACATCATTTCAAGCAAAGGTTTTACACCATTTACATTTGTAACAAAACTTTTATATAATTTCAGAATAGTCTCATAGAACTGAGAAAAGATGACTCAAAATTTAGCCCAAGGTAGCTCAAAAGGATTACAAAGCTTTGTTGTCTGTTCACTGTTTTCCTCCACCTTATGAGTATAAAAAGCAGAATGTAAAGTGTCCTGCTTTCAAAAAATCAATGCAACATGAAATGTTTCAATAAATAAAAATCTTCCTAAAAGTGCAAAGCTTATTTAATGTATTTCTGTTATTATATTTATCTCAATGACCATATCATTAATATTTTAGGGTTTGTTCACTTGTTAGTTACAGTCATAGAATGAACATGCAGACAAGTAGAGAATGAACAAGGTTTTCTTTGCCCAGCATATTCCTAGCATCAGTCTGATATGTCAAGACTTTCTCTTGCCCAAATTTTTCTCTCACCTATTTTTACATTGTTATTTCAAATTCTTCTAGCAGTTTGTGAATTTGCCACAGATTTCTGTAAAATTTCCTTTTATATTGGAGCCTGCCTGCACTAGAACACCCTTCCGGCATACTTAAAGCTTCTTGGTGTCTATATAAATCAAAAGGGCATAGCAGAGAAAAATAGTTGCGACTTCACTCTTGCTTACAACATTTAAGCCCTATTGTCTATTGTATGCCTAGTCTGGAGCCAGCTGTCATTAGCTAACCACAATATCTGAATGTGGAGTAAGTTCTGTTTTGATAATCTTAAAATCTCTGCAGCTCTTTTTATGACTCTTAGAAGAAAAAATGTTGTAGTGTTGAGATCATATGATGTCTGAAGCAGAAAATGCCTTGTGAATTGGGCTAAACTTTATTCTATAGACTTTAGAGATGCAACTTAAATAACTTCAAATCTATTTGTACTTTGGTGTGCCAAATAATACATGCAATTTTTTCATAAAGAGCAGTTTAACCTGGATACTAAGCCAATAGCAAGTACAAGTAACGTTACTGTATTTTAGGACCATTGTCTTCCTCTGTCTTGTAACTATCCCTAGTGATGCATCTTTACAGCCAGATATTCAGAGGGCTCCTTGGCAGGCAGATGAATCACAGTCCTTAAATCTGCCAGTGTCACCCTTCTGTCAGACAGTCCTTCCACTTCATAATACAGGGGACCCTTGCATCACACCCAGTAAAGTAGATGCTCACAGATGGTGTTTAATTATCCCCATGACAGTAGTGGGCTCTTTCTGTCTCTAAGGAGGAATTCTCTTCTCCATACTGTTATTGTCACCATATGTGAATAAAAATCTAGTCTGGACAAATCACAGAGAGAGGTGGTCAGTGCCCTTCTCTTGGAGACATTTGAGAACCTTCGAAGAGGGAAAAAAACCTGATTCTTACATAGCATGGTAATTTTTAAAATCAGAAAGGAAGAAGGTTGCACTGATATTATCTAAAATCTAAGGATTCCTTTCTTAAAGACCAATATTCAATGTGCTGACTGGATGCTATCAGTGGTAATAGGGAAATACCAATTTTTGATCTAAGTTTGTCATACAGGTAAAAGAAGTCTGTGAAGTATTAAGTCAGCTGAGTGTTACCTCAACATCAGTCCATGATGGAATACTTCAAAAAGAACAGCAAAATATGAAACAAAGTTAGTAAAAATGTGCCTCTCTTGAAAGAAAAAAACATAAGATTTCACATTTACCTTTGATATTTAGGATGAAACAGTAAAGACGTCCCTAGAATTCAAAAAGCACATTCAAAACCCAAAGGCTATAATTCTAATTAATTCAAGCACTGCTTCTGTGCTTGTTGCTGTTGCTTCTGAGCTACCACTGCTAAGTTATGTGCATTTTAAATGACTACTTCATTTTTCTGAACTGTTTGTTGGCACGATGTATGCAATAGTGACATTACTTGGTATGAGATAACTGAACAAGGTAGTAGCCTTAGTAAAGCACATCTTGATAGAGGAAAAAAGGGAAGAAACATCAGGAAAACATTGCTATCAAAGGAGTGGTATTTCTAGATTTCATTTTATTCAAAAGATTAAAGGAAGAATCCAGTATAAAGTACTCATATAAATACCACCTGAAGTTGTCTTAATATTAATACTATCTTATGATCAGTATTTCTCATGTGATTAAAGGTTGCAAAATCAGGCTACAAATCAAGAAAAGGATAAAAAAGAAAAGTCAAAATGATCTAGACATTCTGTCCTCCTACTCAGCTTCTGCTGTGGTTGATACCATTCAGAAATGAGTCAAAAATTTTCTTACCTTCCAGGAAGGATGACAGAAAGGGAATGAGACTACTTGCCAAAGAAACTTATGAATAAATAGCTAGAATCATCACAGTCATTAGTTTAGAATTGACATAGGTGGAGCAATCAACTCCCTAAAGTCTCCAATACCAAACAGCTACTGGGCTGACCACAATCAGTAAATTTAGTAATTTAAAGTTATTTTCAAATTCCTCAAATTAACTCCATCTATAACCTAGGGTCAAAGATCCTGTTTTACTAATGTATATTTCGTGCATTTTATAAGCCTTGATACTGATTCTAATGTTTGATACATACATATATGTGTACAATTCAACTGAAGCTACAGCTCTAGGCTTGCTATAAGATTGAGTTCAGTTTTGGGTTCACATAGGAATTTTTGTCATATCAATATTTTAATGAAAATCCAGTATACATGAGGGTAAATTTTAAGCTACTTAAACTAATATATTGTGCAGCTTCAATAGATGATAAGCTAACACCTGTGCATCCTTACTACAGACAGAAGTCCGAGGTGACTGACATACTAATTATAGCTACAATTTTGGAAAAGCAAATGGACCCTGAGCTTGACTATCCTATCAGCTACTCATATTTTCCTTCAAGAATCATTTGAGCCTATTCTTAATAAAGCCATCTATAATTGTAAAGTTTCTTGGTTTAACAGATTATCAGCTCTTCAGAAAGTACAGTTCTTTGACTACTGAAGATCTGTCTTAACTTTTGCAAAGTACCCAGCCCAATGGTCACTTTGAAGTATATTACATAAAGAGATGTATGTCACCTGGTAAGAAATCTCAGCCACATTTAAATGGCATTGGATACAGTGAGCAATACAGGAACAAATGTTCCTGTTATTCTCAACACATATTTAAGAACCACTGACAATCTGCTTTATTTACATATGGCATTTCTTTAATGTATTTTTCGTTCTCTTGATTGTCTGGCAGTAATTTGTGCTTGATTTATGATATTTTGCATATATTAAATATTGAAAAATATGCTGAAAAATGGTGAAAAAATAATTGGGGTAATACTTCTTGCTGAATGTTTCTGTGTCATAACTATGGGACTATTTGTCACATTTTTGACAACATGCTCATTGCGGATGTCATTCAAAATGACAAAACTGCTTTTTTGTTTTGCTGTCTTGTGATTATATCTCTGGTGTTTCCTCCTATAGACTGCATGGAATGACTATATTCTGCAAGGAAACCAGTCAAATATACAAATATCTGTCCTATGTGTGTGCATTACATTATCTAACAGAGGAATATTACTAATGTGCAAAAACAGGCAGTCAAAAGTTAAGAAAATCAGGATTAAGGGTGTATGTTTAATTTTAAGAGTTCTTTTTTCTTGTAGCGAAGTCATTAATTACAGTAACACACAATGTGTGAGCCTTGCTTTGCACTGCCACCTACAAGTGGACAAGTGCAAAATCATCAATTTGAAAAGTTAGTGAAAGTTCTGGCTAAATTTGCAAGTTAATTTAACCATAAATGTAAACTGTAACTAAGCTTAGCAAGTTAGATCCTCACTGAAGTACTTAGGTAAGTATTCTGATTTTAATACCCACAGGGCATTTACTGTGTGAATTTTACTCCCAAATTTTTGTATTTGTCAAGCTAATCAAGTCATTGGATGTGCAGTCACAAAGGCAGGAAACCAGAGCATCCAGTCTGGAAACCACCAGCTCCTGCATCACTTTTTCTGTTTTCATATATGTAGGAGGTATAATTAGAAGACACAGGAGAGAAAAGTGGGAGAACTGGATAAATTTTTGTTTTACTGGTATTAGCTATCAAAATGGCCTGTCATCCTTTGATCTCTACTAAATACTAGATTTAATATCTGGAGGTACAGTAAAGGCTAAGACAAATTGGTCCAGCCCTTATACTTTTTTGAAATGTGGAGCAATCGGGACAGTATTAGCCATAAGTGAGCCCAAGTATCACAAAATACAAACTCACCATTTTCCTGCCTGTTGTCTGGATTGAAGCAGAAGTCTGAGAGCAGGGTTTCTGTTTGCTGTGTTAAGGTCCTGACATATTGGGTCTGTAAAGCAAGTACTTGGCAAGCAATTAATTTAAAAATAAATAAATAAAATAAATCAAGCAATTAATTTAAAACAAAATGTTATCTAAATGGAATCAAACACAGAAATACCTATTAATATGAGCCAAAACTGCTGGACTCTATCTTAGACAGAGACAAGGGGATGTGTTGGCTTTTCCCTGAATGAAAATCAATGCTTTCTCTTTTGTTTGTATTCACATCGGGCTTGTTCTAAGAAGAAACTTAAGCACTTGAATATCCACATGCGGGAAGGCATTATGAAGTTATTAGGACTGGTTTTATTGAACTGCAGTCACTTTCACCCAGTCAAAGTGTTTGACAAATTTTACAGAAGATTTTTGACTGCAAAAGGTTCTGCACACAGATTTTTTATTTCTGGTAAATTTCAAGCAAATATTTTAGACAAATTGAAGTGCTCTGAGAAACCCTCTTTTCTTAAGCTTTCATGTTTTCTAGGTGATATTTGATTGGTTCATATAATCACTTGCAAAACTGAATGATAGAGTACTCTGGAATAATTCTGGAGTGTGGACTAAATTAATTTTAGAGATTAAAATAAAGAAAAGAAAATATGAGACAAGTTACTGAAAGTAACAGAATAACAGGAAAACACTAAAGAACAGGGAGTGCTTTGCTTCAGAACCTGTTCTCTTTCTGATGTAATGTATTAATCAAGCATTATGTTACTCATGCAATCAGAAACATGCAGGACCACAGGAAGGATATGCCTGCGAAAGTTTCATTAATTACATCACAGTAGCTATAGTTTTATCATCTAGTACTTAAAACTCCCTAAAACTATATGTCCTAATTTTATTGGACCTTGATTTATTTACATAAGTATTCAGACAGTACTGCTTGTCAACTTCTAGGGTATTGGGAGTTTCAATTGATGTTTGCGAACTGAGGACACCTCCACTTTGAAATCTTCCTATTAAACACAGTGAAAAGCATTTTCCCCTAATTACATGACTATGCTGGTTCTGTTGTGACCCTGTGTCCCTTGAATGAGAGGCCTGAGTTTACCCCCTGCACATGGTTTTGAATTTTGATCACCATCTGTGTTATGTGGACAGAAGGTCAAGGAAGGGTTATTGCTAAACTTTTACTACATTTTCAACCTACCTGAATTTTATCTTTTTCATTTTCTAAAGCTGGAGTTGAGCTTCACAGAAATTTATCATCTCTCAACGCCATGTCTAATACTTCTCAATAATGTATACATATAAATAACTATATAAAAGCTTAACAGCTTAGAGTGTCCTGCGACCAGTCTACCTCCAGCACAGACTCCCTCACTCTTTTGGTCCTGCTGACCCCCAGGCTGCACAGCTCCTGCACCTCTGCTGCCTTGGACTGACCCACCTTCCCCGGCCTCGTAGTTCCTTTTGCAAAGCACATCCCCAATATTATCTGAGGCTTTTTGTGTCTCCTCAGCTTGGTTGCCTTTCCTTTCCTCCACATTTCTTTTATTTTTGCTCTTGGCACAGACCTAGGAATATCCCAACTATTCTCTCATCTTCCAGTTTACCTCTGAGACCTCGATGCTCTCCTGATCTCCCTTGCACCCTCATTTATTTTCTCTCTTTCTCTTCTCACTAACTGCTCCATGTATGGATTCATTAACAGACACACCAGGCTCTGAATGTAAAACAGTACAAAACTACACTGTGATAATGTCTCACAGACTAACAGGCTACACATGAGAAACAAGGGAGCCAACTGGCACATACTTAGAAATCTAACACATATTTCCCTCATTCATTGACGGGTAAATTTTTCACTCTGAAGGTCTTGCTCCAAGGGCTGTTTCATGTGGTCATAGATTTTATAACTGAGAACAGCTTGCCTTACCACAGATTAACCCATTCATGCGTCCCTGCACTGCACCCCTTCTGGTCTTTACCTCATCACATGTTGTTTTTCACCCTTTTTAATAAACCATAATAGCACAGCTCCAGTCTTTGTATAGATGTCATTCCATCTTTTGTCTCTCACCTGAAAATCTGCTCTAGTTGTTTCCCCTGGAGACTTCATTTTCCAATTCCATTTTAGGCATTTTCCAATACAGTTCAAACTCATCAAAAGCCATTTCTTTGTTGTTGAAATCTGCATGGGTTCCTCTTCACCAAAGCACAGAACCTGTTCAGCTTCATCCATCTGGACCTGTCAGCTGTCTTAGTACCATCA